>NW_027619320.1:10000-46041 GCF_964187855.1 Myxine glutinosa
GCAACCGCTGGCGTTCTTCAGCCGGCAGCTTTGCCCACCCGAACGCCGTTACAGTACCTTCGACCGTGAGTTGCTTGGGCTTCACCTGGCGGTCAGGCACTTCGCCATCTGCTCGAGGGCCATGCGTTCACGGCCTTGGTCGACCACAAGCCACTGGTTTTCGCGATGGGCAAGGTCGCCGAGCCGTGGTCGGCCCGGCAACAGCGTCATCTCGCGGCCGTGTCCGAGTACACGACGGACATCCGACACGTCGCGGGAAAGGACAACCCGGTGGCCGACTGCCTTTCCCAGGCCGTCCCCACGCAGTCCACCTTGGCATCGACTATGCCCGGATGGCGGCGGACCAGGCCGCCGACCCCGGGGTCCAGGCCTTGCGGACCGCCGTCACGGGCCTCCGCGTCACCGAGGTGCCCTTCGACGGCGTGGGCACGGCCCTCGTTTGCGACGTCTCCCTCGGGCGGCCTTGCCCCATCGTGCCCGCAGGCTGGCAGCGCCAGGTTTTTGATGCCATCCACGGCCTGTCCCACCCGGGCACGAAGGCCTCCCAGAGGTTGGTCGCTGACAAGTTTGTCTGGCATGGCCTCCGGAAGGCCGTCCGCGGCTGGACCAGGACGTGCCTCGCGTGCCAGCGCGCGAAGGTGCACCGGCATACCCAGGCCCCATTGGCCCCGTTTACGGTGCCGGCACGTAGGTTCGACCACGTGCCGTGGACCTAGTGGGACCTCTGCCCCCCTCGTGGGGTTTCACCCATGTCCTTAACATGGTGGACCGCACCACCCGGTGGCCGGAGGCCGTGCCTTTGGCGGTGACGACGGCGGCAGACGTCGCGCATGCGTTCATCGCCACCTGGGTCGCCCGGTTCGGCGCCCCCTCGGACATCTCGTCCGACCGCGGCCCGCAGTTCACCTTGGAGCTCTGGCCCGCAGTCGCACGGGGGCTCGGGGTCCAGCTGCGCCGAACCACGGCCTGCCACCCCCAGGCCAACGGCCTGTGCGAGGGGTTCCACCGCTCGTTGAAGGCCGCGCTCCGGGCCACCCTCCGCGACGGCGGCTGGGTCGACAGGCTCCCCTGGGTCCTGCTGGGCCTCCGGACTGCGCCCAAGGAGGACCTCCGCTCATCCGCGGCGGAGTTGGTCTTTGGACAACCACTGTGGGTGCCGTGCGAGTTCCTCCCCGACCCCACGGCACCTTCGTCCGCGGGCGCAGGAGCGTTCTGCGGTGCAGGAGACTGCCCGGAGGTTCGCCCCGGTGCCGACGGCGCACCACGGGCACCCTCCTACACACGTCGCCCCGGAGCTTCGCACCGCGGAGTACGTCTTCGTCCGGCACGACGCCCACCGGACACCACTGCGGCCCCCGTACGACGGGCCTTTCCACGTGCTGGAGACCGGGGTGAAACATTTCACCCTGGACATCGCGGCACTCCTGACCGGGTCTCCATAGACCGCCTCAAGCCGGCCCACCTCGACGTGGACCACCCACCACCGGTGGCTCGGCCCCGCGTCCGGGCCGCCCCCCTGCGGGCGGACCCCCGGCACCGCCCAGCACCGCAGGCACGCCGCCCCCCGGTCCGGCACCCATCCCGGGTACAGCCGGGGGCATCCACCTGGCATCCCTGCACCCTGACGCCGCCGGTCGCCAGAGGGCGCTTCGGCCGGGTCATCCGTTTGCCCGCAAACTGGCCCTCCAGGTGCGTGGGAATTCTGGGGGGCGCATGTGGCGGACACGAAAGCCCACTGGCGTGGTGACATCATTCCGCGCACCAAGTGGGCGGCGGCCATGCCCGAGGGGTAGGCGTGGCCTCAGGATATACACCGGGCGCACAGCCCGGAGCGCGCCAGTGCTACAGTGACCTCTTTGAATAAAGAACATTAAACTTACCGCGTTGTCCGCTTCCTCCTTGGTAGCAAGTCACGCACGTAGCACCGAGTGCTTCAATATGTCCTTTTCAATTCCATTCATTTTGCGTCTTGACTCTCTCCAAATTCTATTACGCGCCTTTTGTTAGTAGCGTTCGCTGCCTCGCTGAGCTTCCGGCCCAAGCGCCGCCATTACGCACGCGGTCCAAGCTTGGAGAAGAAGGGGGCGGAGCACCCCAGAACGAGGCATGGCCCTGTTAGGGGCGGAGCCAGTGAGCCTTCGCTAACCAACCAGGGCTGAGGTGAGCTCACCGGTGGCGGAGTGCGAGAGTACGCGCTTGATTTCAAAGCGCACTATATAAGCGCAAGCGTGGCGCCTTACACAGAGAAGTGCTGAGAGGAGGAGGTGCTAAGAGAGAGAAGAGAGAGAGGGCATGCAGAAGAGACAGACGTGGGGGTGCTCGCATTGCTGCAATAGGCTGAGGCCCTCTAGACCCTTTGTTGCCGGTTGTTGAGCTTGTTTGTACCAGATGCGCGAGGAATCATTAAGCGGCGCTGAACACCTGAGAAGCTGAGTAAGGTGGTCACAAACAGAGAACTGCACATACGGACTTGCGAAGGACTACTCCCCCCCCCATCACTCCCCCCCCCCCCGCCATATGTAAGGTCCGATCGCGCGCCAGTGACATGCAAGCTTCCTCCCATTCATCAGCCTGGACCGGAGCCGGACCTCAATGCCTACCATCTGCCTGACCTTCCTCCCCGACCATCTGCCTGGACCTTCTCCTCCTACCACTACCCTCCGTGTAAGTCTGTTTGTTGCCCTGGGGTTAAGTAAGACTGTATTGTTAAGCTTGCTCTGTGTCCTGCTTCTTCTTCTTCTTGTATATTCTTTCCCTTTAGTTTCCTCTTTGGGTTTTTGTACATCATTAATAAATCATATTTGTTCTTCCTTTACTTTGGTTTCCTCTTATTCGATCGTCTTCGTCCTTTCTCTCCATTGAGTACCAGTATTGGGGGACGGCCAGCTTAAAAGACAAGGGGATTAACCCCCCCTTGGTAAGGGGAGCGCTGACCCCCGATTCCGCAACATTGGTGTCAGGAAGTGGGATTGGACCCAGAACCAAATTTTATATATCTAAAAAAAAAAAAATTGGGTCGAATTACGAGCGGCCGAAATTTTATTAAAACATCCAAATTGAATTGTGCCATGGATAATCAAGGCGATCGGATGCCGGTGGGGGGAAATGAGGATTTAGAGTCAACCCAGGACCCCAGGAAGAAGTGGGAGAGATGGAGGAGGAGGATAATGAAGGTGCGGTAGAGGGGGTTGCAGGTGCACAAAATGGCGGCGCCTCGCACATGGCGGCGAGGGCCGCGCCCGCTGCGCCAATCAGTGGGATGAATGTGCAGGACCTCATGGCACAGATTCATGCAGCCATACAAATGGGGAATGCGGGATTGAGAAATGAATTGAGAAATGATATGGGAAATAAATTTGAGGGCCGAGAACTCAAATTGGTAGGATTAGAGGATAAAGTAGGGGACCAATTGGAGGACATAAATGGCCAAACCCGGGGAGTAAATGAGGGACTGGCGAGGGGGCAAGCCAGATATGAAACAAGGGAATGTGAGAGGGAGGTTAACCGCAGGTTGAGCGAGGAGGTCGCAATTGTACGCAACGAAGTGACGCGAGGAAGTTGGATTCCGACTTCCGGCCCCTCGAGCGACGGGGCTTGCTTCGATCTCTCCACGGCATCAAAGTTTGAGTGTTTTCCCGTTCGTATCTTTGTCAGGTTTCCGCTGGGTATTTTGTTGTGTATGTGTTATTGTGTGTTTCTATTTGGTTTTGGTTTTGTGGTTGTTGCAGATTTGTGTGTGATTAGTCATTTTTTTGTTCACGCCTCGTGCGGCCTGGTCTGTCCAGGCTCCCTACCCCCCCCCCTCCCCCCCCCCCCCCCGTCAGTGTTTTTGTGAATATGGGTTCTTTCCTTCATAGTATTTGCTTGTTTCTTTGATTTGCTTTTCTCTCCCCTACCTCTCACGAACATCTTACCCTTTGTCCAGCGTTTTGAAGACAGAACAAACAAATAAACAAACAAAAAATAATAATAATAATAATTCTATATTAATTCTTTCTCTCCTCCCGGACATGTGCTTGTTCGCTCTCCTCCTCGTCTCGACTTGTGCCCCGCCCCCTATATCTCGTTTTTCTTCCACCTCTGCTCCTGCTTTCTCAAATCCACGTTCTCACTGAGAGACTTTTCCCAGATTGTTTTTCATGGTTTTGTTTAAATATTATTTAAATATGTTAAACCGCAGCCGTGATGCTGACGCGTCACTCTCCCCCCCCCCCCCCCCCCCCCCCCCCCCCAGAATTTCCATGTTTTAAACGTTTCCCAGTGTCTACCCTGGATTAGAATAGGTACACCGTATCCCTGCATATAGGTACACCGTATCCCTGCGGTGTACCTGCGTGTCGTAAGAGACGACTAAGAGGGTTGGCGTCAGGAAGGGCATCCGGCCATAAAAACATTGCCTCAAAAAGAGAACCATGACAATTACAACTACATATGGGCAGGGTAAAGCCCGAAGTGGAGATCAGTTTCTGAGGTTTGGGACATGGATTGTAGGGACAATGACAGGGAGATCAGGAGAAGTGGTGGAAGTATTGGTCAGAAGAAGAGTGGACATATGTTGTGTGCAAGAGACGAGATGGAAGGGAAGTGGTGTGAGAATGGTGAAGGGTAGGCAGGGACAGAAATACAAGTTTATGTGGCAAGGGTGCCCGGAGGGCGTGAATGGTGTTGGTGTCCTGTTTTCTGAGGAGATTGTAGACAGTGTGGTGAGTGTGACGAGAGTGAGTGATAGGTTGATGATGGTGAAAATGATGATTGGAAAGCTCTTGGTGAACGTCATCTCAGGATATGCTCCGCAGGTTGGTCGAAGCGATGAAGAGAAGGCCAAGTTCTGGTGTGCGATAGAGAAGCTGATGGAAAACGTGAAAGATGAGGAAGTTGTTGTGGTAGGAGGAGACCTAAATGGACATGTGGGAAGGAGTATGGATGGTTTTGACAGAGTTCATGGGGGTTATGGATATGGTGTGAGAAATGGAGAGGGTGAAAGGATTTTGGAGTTTGCTGATGGAGCTGATTTGTTGATTTGTAATACTCAGTTCCAGAAAGAGGATAATAAGCTTGTTACATACACGTCAGGTGGGTCGACGACAACCGTTGACTACCTGATGGTGCGTAGGCGAGATAGGGGGCACCTCCGGGACACAAAGGTGATCCTGGGGGAGGAGGCTGTTTCACAGCACCACTTGGTTGTCTGCGACATAAGGGTGAAAGGTGCGAGGAGACCTCGGCGGGTGAAGTACCAACCGAGAATGAAGGTGTGGAGGTTGAAAGAGGTGACAGTAAGGGAGGCATTAAAAGAGAGGCTGAGTAGGGTCGAGGATGATGTGGTTGAGCTTGAAAGTGGTTGGATGTCAATGAAAGCTAGTCTGTTGGGAGCCGTTGGTGAGGTATGTGGATGGACAAAAGGACCACCGAGGCACTCGGAAACATGGTGGTGGGACTATGAAGTTGGAAAGAGGCTTGACGAGAAGAGGAAGAAGTTCAAGGAGTGGCAGAAGGCGAAGGGTACGGGAGCAGAAACAGCAGAGCATGAAAGTTATAAGGCAGCCAGGAAGGCTGCAAAGAAAGAGGTAGCAAAGGCGCAAGAGGCATGTAGGAAAATGTTCGGAGAACGCTTGGATTCGGAAGAGGGTCAGAAAGCAGTATTCAGGATTGCAAAGCAGATAGCGAAAGAGAGGTGTGATGTGATGGGGGTGAGTTGCTTGAAGGATGAAGTGGGACAAATCATTGTCGACCCAGATGGAATTAAAGGAAGATGGAAAATATATATGGAAATGCTGTTGAATACAGAGAATGAACGGGATGGCAACATAGAGAGTAACCCAGTTTTAGGACCAGCAGAGAAGATAACTGAGAAGGAAGTTGAGGAAGCAATAAAAGCAATGAAGGGTAGAAAAGCGGGAGGGCCGACGGGAGTTGTGGGAGATATGTTGAAGGCAGCAGGAAGTTGGGGTGTGAAGAGAATGACAGAGATCTGTAATCTGGTGGTGAAGAAAGGCCGTATTCCAGTGGATTGGGAACTGAGTACCCTCGTCCCTCTCTTCAAAGGGAAAGGTGACCTTCTGGAGTGTGGCTCGTACCGAGCGATAAAGTTATTGGAGCATGGAATGAAGGTATTGGAAAGGGTGTTGGAGAGGAGGATAAGGAAGAAAGTGAAGATCGACGAAATGCAGTTTGGATTCATGCCAGGAAGAGGAACGACAGACGCGCTTTTCATTGTGAGGCAGTTGCAGGAGAAGTACATGGAGAAGAGGAAGAAGTTGTTTCTTGGGTTTGTTGATCTGGAGAAAGCATTCGATAGGGTTCCACGCAAAGTATTGACATGGGCATTGAGGAAGTTAGGAGTGGAGGAATGGTTGATCAGAGTAGTGATGGCAATGTACAAAAGAGCACGCACAGCTGTAAGGACGAAGGACGGGAACAGTGGTGAGTTTGAGGTGAAGGTGGGAGTGCATCAGGGGTCGGTACTAAGTCCACTACTATTTTGTAGCTGTGATCGAGGTGCTGGCTCAGAACGTAAAGGAGGGTTTACCGTGGGAGTTGTTGTATGCAGATGATCTGGTGTTGATTGCGGAAAGTATGGATGGACTGAAGGAGAAGATGAACAAGTGGAAGGAATGTATGGAGACAAAAGGTCTGAAGGTGAATATAGGAAAGACGAAGGTGATGGCAAGTGGTAAAGCATGTGGTGAGGTGGAAAGAACTGGGAAGTGGCCCTGTGCTGTGTGTAGGAAGGGTGTCGGAGTGAACTCCATTCAATGTACAATGTGCGCTGAGTGGTTTCATCATAAATGTAGTGGTTTGAGAGGGTCATTAACCAGTGTGGCAGCTACATTCAAATGTAAGGCGTGCACAGAGGGAGCTGCAGATGGAGGAAATGTTGAGTTGGATCTTGGAGACGGCGTGAAGCTGGAAGGTGTGAAAACATTTTGCTACCTCGGAGACATGCTGAATGGAGAAGGTGGATCAGACTCGGCAACGGTTGCTCGAGTGAGATGTGCATGGAAGAAGTTTCGGGAACTGAGTGGCGTGCTGATGATGAGGGGAGTGTCGTTGAAGCTGAAGGGAAAGGTGTATGCTGCATGTGTGAGAAGTGTTATGATTTATGGGGAGCGAGACATGGGTAATGAACGTAGAGCAGCAACGAAGGTTGGAAAGGGTGGAAATGCGAATGGTTCGACGGATGTGCGGAGTATCGTTGAGAGAGAGGAAGACAAATGATGAATTGCGAAAGATGATGGGAATAGAGCCTGTGATTGATGCTGTGAAGAGGAACAGGTTGAGATGGTTTGGTCATGTGTTGAGGATGGATGAAAGTGACTGGTTGAGAAGAGTGATGGAAATGAATGTAGAAGGAAGTAGAGGACGGGGAAGACCGAGAAAGACTTGGCTAAAGATGGTGGAAGAAGAAATGCGGGCAAGGGGGTTAACAAGGAGAGATGCAGAAAATAGGGCAAAATGGAGAAGATTGTCATGGGGACTGCAAGGCTAACCCCCGCTCTAGTAGGGAAAATGGCCTTTAAAATGCATATTGTTGTTGTTGTTGTTGTTGAGGTGACGCGGCTAGAGGGCGCGGGTTTGAGCGACGTTGAGCAAGGCACAGCCGGGTGGACCGGGACAGAAATCGTGACTCGGGGTGTGAAAAACCTGACGGCCGCCAAATTGGACAGGGCAAATTCATATGCAGCGGCGGAAAAAGAAAAAGAATGAATTCAAATTGGAAAAGAAATAGTCGAAATTGAAATTGTAGAGACGGCAGAGAGAGGAATTAAATCGGAGATTGAGATGGAATGCATGCAAAGTCTGTATTCGCATCGTGATGCCGTGCTTAACCCCAATGAAAGTTTGCAGGTGTTGGAGCGAGGAAGAAGAAGCGACAAGGTGAGTCAGGCTGTATATGGTGCGAAAAGATTTTTCGGAAAAGTGTTTCGCGCCAAAAGAATTTTCGCGCGCTTGGGATCCCAGCGTACTGTGTTTGTGGTAGGTCTGTGGTGCGCTGTGTGAGTGGAAATGGCGCGCATGTGCGAATGGCGCCGGAGCGCGAGTGTGATACAGAGAGCGAAAGTGAGAATGAATGCACGACAGAGTGTGATAGTGGGAGTGATTGTGACAGGGAGAGTGAGTTGGTTGTGGCGAGTGTGCGAGAATGCACACCTGGGTTGGTTGTGGAGCACGTGATTGGGTGTGCGACGGGGGATTGCACACCCATGGGTAGGTGTGCGCTGAGCGGGTGTGCAAGAGAGTGCACACCCATGAGTGTTACGGAGTACATAACGGGGGAGAGGTGTGCAACCGAGGAGTCGTGTGTAACAGAGAGTGCGGTGATAGAGTGCAGGGAATGTATGGGTTGTATGAGAGGTGCGGAGACGCCTCGATGTGTGAGTGAAGAACGGAACGCATGGTGTGAGAATGCAATCCGAGCATCGACGTTGACCAGGAGAGCGGTTAGGCCGACATTTAGCCGACGCGAGCGCTCGGGGCATGGTGCTCTTTGTTTGCTGTGGGTGCCAGCTGGGATCTTGGCCGCGTCACTCCTGCACGGAGCGCCGTGCACGATTTGGGCCGGGCTCCGCCCTGCACGGTTGATTCCGCGCTTTGCCAGGCAAGACGACCGACCCAGTTCGAGGGGAGGGAGGTAGGAGGGTCAGAGCAGCGCCCCCTTGTGGTGGTGGCTCTCCGGCCGGGCAAGGCTGGGCCATCGCGCTTGGGAGCGCACGGCCTTGCGCCGAGATGGTGCCTGGAGTCTTGGCCCGACGAAACCTCCTCCCCTGAATCCGAATGCCAGACGGACCCAACCTGTAGGAGACAAACCACCCGAATTCATTGCTCGGCTTTGCGAAGCCGAGCTTTGATGATGTAATGATGCACCGAGAGGCTCAAGATTAATGTACATTGGGTAGTGATAGGGAAATTGATGGCAAATGGTATATGGTGTCGAGGGATGGTAGATCTACCATCCCTCACATCGTACTTTGGGCACATGAGCTATAGTTTATGGGGTTTTGGCTGTACAAACTAGCCCGGGAGGGTTAGGATAATGATTAGGGATCTAGGAAATGACCATAGGTAACTGTAGATTTAAGTAGCGACATTATACCTGTAGTGGGGACGTAGGTAGATTAGATGGATAATAACGACGTGGGATGTGCATAGTGTAAGAGATGACTGGGAAGCACGAGTAATAGAAGGGCAGTAGTTAGATTAGATGATGCTACGTGTTTGTAGTGAGAGTGATGAAATGAGAAATTGAACGAGATTATTTGTGGTGAGCATACAACAACAACATGCATTTTAAAGGCCATTTTCCCTGCTAGAGCGGGGGTTAGCCTTGCGGTCCCCATGACAATCTTCTCCATTTTGCCCTATTTTCTGCATCTCTCCTTGTTAACCCCCTTGCCCGCATTTCTTCTTCCACCATCTTTAGCCAAGTCTTTCTCGGTCTTCCCCATCCTCTGCTTCCTTCTACATTCATTTCCACCACTCTTCTCAACCAGTCACTTTCATCCTTCCTCAACACATGACCAAACCATCTCAAGCTGTTCCTCTTCACAGCATCAATCACAGGCTCTATTCCCATCATCTTTCACAATTCATCATTTGTCTTCCTCTCTCTCAACGATACTCCGCACATCCGTCGAACCATTCGCATTTCCACCCTTTCCAACCTTCGTTCCTGCTCTACATTCATTACCCATGTCTCGCTCCCATAAATCATAACACTTCTCACACATGCAGCATACACCTTTCCCTTCAGCTTCAACGACACTCCCCTCATCATCAGCATGCCACTCAGTTCCCGAAACTTCTTCCATGCACATCTCACTCGAGCAACCGTTGCCGAGTCTGATCCACCTTCTCCATTCAGCATGTCTCCGAGGTAGCAAAATGTTTTCACACCTTCCAGCTTCACGCCGTCTCCAAGATCCAACTCAACATTTCCTCCATCTGCAGCTCCCTCTGTGCACACCTTACATTTGAATGTAGCTGCCACACTGGTTAATGACCCTCTCAGACCACTACATTTTTGATGAACCCACTCAGCGCACATTGTACATTGAATGTAGTTCACTCTGACACCCTTCCTACACACAGCACAGGGCCACTTCCCAGTTCTTTCCACCTCACCACATACTTTACCACTTGCCATCACCTTCGTCTTTCCGATATTCACCTTCAGACCTTTTGTCTCCATACATTCCTTCCACATGTTCATCTTTTCCTTCAGTCCATCCATACTTTCCGCAATCAACACCAGATCATCTGCATACAACAACTCCCACGGTAAACCCTCCTTTACGTTCTGAGCCAGCACCTCCATCACAGCTACAAATAGTAGTGGACTTAGTACCGACCCCTGATGCACTCCCACCTTCACCTCAAACTCACCACTGTTCCCGTCCTTCGTCCTTACAGCTGTGCGCGCTCTTTTGTACATTGCCATCACTACTCTGATCAACCATTCCTCCACTCCTAACTTCCTCAATGCCCATGTCAATACTTTGCGTGGTACCCTATCGAATGCTTTCTCCAGATCAACAAACCCAAGAAACAACTTCTTCCTCTTCTCCATGTACTTCTCCTGCAACTGCCTCACAATGAAAAGCGCGTCTGTCGTTCCTCTTCCTGGCATGAATCCAAACTGCATTTCGTCGATCTTCACTTTCTTCCTTATAGTAAGGGAAACATATGAAAATCTGTTAACTAAATTGTTACCAAAAATTTTCTTCACCAATATGTTTGTAAAGGTGTGTAATAACATGTGTTAAAATGTTGAAGGTCAACTCCCGTGGGAAACCCAGAAAAAAAGCTGTTGAATTCGGGTGCCGAAAAATTATTTTCGAGAATTTTTCTTTTTTTTAAATCGGCCCGTAAGTAACTTATGAGGGGTCAAATAAGGGTTTTTCATGATTCTGAGTTGATTGTTAACATTTATATTTCACCACAGACACTCCTTTGTGGAAAAATAATTTCTAAATATATCTCATTTTCTACTTTGCAGGACATGGAGTCTAGCAATATGGATGAAGACGTTACTCCACCTGTGCTCAATTGCTTCATCTGTGCACGCTCGGATACACCAGCTGAAAGGCTCATACAGGCAACTCCAAAGGGATACTCAACTTTATTGAAACAAGCAGAAACTGTCGAAAATGTTACTGTTGTGGAACGTATGAAGGAGGCTCAAAAGGAAGGAAAACTGAGGTACCACCAGAAGTGTAAAAATGATCTGTACAACAACTTTGTTGCAACCACCAAGAAGTCAGCTCAAGCATCAAAGGCAGAGAAAGAGTCATCAAAGTTGAAGAGAAGACGCACTACTTGTGAGTTCAGTTCATCAACTGGCTGCAGTTCTAGAAGATCACAGTCAGTTGACCTCCTGTATAAGGATGTATGCATTCTTTGCAACCAACCAGCCCAGCTCTACAAAAATAATCCAGCACAAGCTAGAAAGAAATACAGAGTGCCAGATAATTTGACTGCAGATACACTGAAGGCAAGCTTGCTGAAGACAGCACGGAGTCGCGGGGATGACTGGGGCACTGAAGTCACTGGACGCCTGGAAGGGATCAACGACTTGGTAGCAGAAGAAACACTGTACCATTTGCGATGCAAACTTATGTTTGCGAGAGGTGACAGTTTGTCCAAGACTGATGAGGAAGGAAAAAGGAAGAGAGGACAGAGGAGTATTGATGAGGAGCGAGAGGCAGTTTTTATTGAATTCTGCGAATGGTTAGACTCAGAATTAGAGCATGGGGTAATGAACATGGACCAAGTCCATGAAAAGCTGCAGGAGTTTGATCAGTCACCAGAGAAGAGCCTTTCTTATTCAAAGCATTGGCTAAAGATAAAACTTCTAGAGAAATACGAAGACACCTTGTATTTCACAACACAGGAAAGAAGGGCAGATGTACTCTGTCTCAAAGATGGCACCGACAATATTCTGCGAGCGCATCATGCTAATCTTGACCATGGAGATGAGAAGACTCAGATCATAAAGACGGCACTCAAGTTCATATCCAATGATATTGCCTTGATTGATTTAGGTCCAAAGTCATACCCCACCACACACAGTATGACTGACATCGATAGTCAGCTGACACTTGTTCCTGCAAGCCTTCAGATGTTCTTGAGACCGATTGTCAAGACAGACGAAAGAGTTGCCGTTTGGGGGCAGAATTTTATTAAGGCCTGTCGACCTCGGTTTGGAGTATTGCCACACCAAATGGGGCTTGCCATACAACTTGATCATAGATTTGGGTCAAAATGGATGCTCAACAAGTTCCACCGGCTGGGATACACTGAGTCTTATTACACGGAGACACAAAACTACAAATACTGCTTCCTTAATAGTAGGAGTGGAGATGATGTTCCAGATACTTCTGGCACTCTTGACACCATTGTGAATGAGAAATAACTCTTGAGTATTATATATGTATGTGAAATAAAAGCTACTTTGTGTGTAAATGTAAAAGTGAAAATATAAATGTTAACATTCAACTCAGAATCATGAAAAACCCTTATTTGACCCCTCATAAGTTACTTAAGGGCCGATTAAAAAAAATAAAAATTCTCGAAAATAATTTTTCGGTACCCGAATTCAACAGCTTTTTTTCTGGGTTTCCCACGGGAGTTGAACTTCAACATTTTAACACATGTTATTACACACCTTTACAAACATATTGGTGAAGAAATTTTTTGGTAACAATTTAGTTAACAGATTTGTGAAATATCTCATAAAATGCCCTTACTATTATCCTCCTCTCCAACACCCTTTCCAATACCTTCATTCCATGCTCCAATAACTTTATCGCTCGGTACGAGCCACACTCCAGAGGGTCACCTTTCCCCTTGTATAGAGGGACGAGGGTACTCAGGTCCCAATCCACTGGAATGCGGCCTTCTTTCACCACCAGATTACAGATCTCTGTCATTCTCTTCACACCCCAACTTCCTGCTGCCTTCAACATATCTCCCACAACTCCCGTCGGCCCTCCCACTTTTCTACCCTTCATTGCTTTTATCGCTTCCTCAACTTCCTTCTCAGTTTCTTCTCTGCCGGTCCTAAAACTGGGTTACTCTCTATGTTGCCATCCCATTCATTCTCTGTATTCAACAGCATTTCCATATATCTTTTCCATCTTCCTTTAATTCCATCTGGGTCGACAACGATTTGTCCCACTTCATCCTTCAAGCAACTCACCCCCATCACATCACACCTCTCTTTCGCTATCTGCTTTGCAATCCTGAATACTGCTTTCTGACCGTCTTCCGAATCCAAGCGTTCTCCGAACATTTTCCTAGATGCCTCCTGCGCCTTTGCTACCTCTTTCTTTGCAGCCTTCCTGGCTGCCTTATAACTTTCATGCTCTGCTGGTTCTGCTCCTGTCCCCTTCACCTTCTGCCACTCCTTGAACTTCTTCCTCTTCTCATCAATCCTCTTTCCAACTTCATCATCCCACCACCATGTTTCCGAGTGCCTCGGTGGTCCTTTTGTCCATCCACATACCTCACCAACGGCTCCCAACAGACTAGCTTTCATCGACATCCAACCACTTTCAAGCTCAACCACATCATCCTCGACCCTACTCAGCCTCTCTTTTAATGCCTCCCTTACTGTCACCTCTTTCAACCTCCACACCTTCATTCTCGGTTGGCACTTCACCCGCCGAGCTCTCTTCGCACCTTTCACCCTTACGTCGCAGACAACCAAGTGGTGCTGTGAAACAGCCTCCTCCCCCGGGATCACCTTTTTGTCCCGGAGGTGCCCCCTATCTCGCCTACGCACCATCAGGTAGTCAACGGTTGTCGTCGAGCCACCTGACGTGTATGTAACAAGCTTATTATCCTCTTTCTGGAACTGAGTATTACAAATCAACAAATCAGCTCCATCAGCAAACTCCAAAATCCTTTCACCTTCTCCATTTCTCACACCATATCCGTAACCCCCATGAACTCCGTCAAAACCATCCATACTCCTTCCCACGTGTCCATTTAGGTCTCCTCCTACCACAACAACTTCCTCATCTTTCACGTTTTCCATCAGCTTCTCCATCGCACACCAGAACTTGTCCTTCTCTTCATTGCTTCGACCAACCTGCGGAGCATATCCCGAGATGACGTTCACCAAGAGCTTTCCAATCATCATTTTCACCATCATCAACCTATCACTCACTCTCGTCACACTCACCACACTGTCTACAAACTCCTCAGAAAACAGGACACCAACACCATTCACGCCCTCCAGGCACCCTTGCCATACAAACTTGTATTTCTGTCCCTGCCTACCCTTCACCATTCTCACACCACTTCCCTTCCATCTCGTCTCTTGCACACAACATATGTCCACTCTTCTTCTGACCAATACTTCCACCACTTCTCCTGATCTCCCTGTCATTGTCCCTACATTCCATGTCCCAAACCTCAGAAACCGATCTCCACTTCGGGCTGTACCCTGCCCATATGTACTTGTAATTGTCATGGTTCCCTTTTTGAGGCAATGTTTTTATGGCCGGATGCCCTCCTGACGCCAACCCTCTTAGTCGTCTTTTACGACACGCAGGGATACGGTGTACCTATTCTTATCCAGGGTACACACCGGTGAGCATGATGAATGGCATTGCGTTGAGTGGATTGACTTGCAAGGTGTGCAAGTGGAGAAGTACAGGTGTATGGAGAATGGTTGTGTGGAATAGATGGTATGGAATAAATAGTATTGAATGGATGGTGTGGAGTAAGTAGCATGGAATATGTGAAGTGGAGTGTATGGTGCAAAGGAGTGGATGGGGGAAGGATGGACCCCCCCCCCCCCCCCACGAGTACCCGGGGAGGGTAGTTTAAAAGTAGGTAGAGGGGGTAGGTAAATTGTGGTTGGATATTGACATCTGTGGTGCGAGAGTAGCAGAGTACTGCTATGATTGGTGCATGAGTAAAGTGGAATGGCTGGGCGTGTGGCCTGTTAGTGAGAATGGTTAAATGGGCACTCCGCCACTGTTAGTCTGTCGGCCAGGTGAGGCCACAGGTAGGCTCTGGGAGCCAGTTAGTGTTCAATGGGGCCCGAGGATCCAGAGGACGGACCCGGGTAGCCCGACGCCAGAGAGGGTGGTATTGGGGTAAGGGAGCCAGAGGGCCTTCCCCAGGTTAGGGTGAGGAGCAGGTAAGCTCGGGTGGTGACATACAGTGGCGGAGGTGTGCAGGTGAGCGGACCTGCTGGTGAGCCACATGACCCAGCCCTGAAATTGTGCGAGGGCACAGGGTGAAGAATCGGGGGAGTGAGGCCCCAAATTGGTGAGCACCACAGTATGTTCAATGGGAATTGGTTTTTAGAACCGCATAGTGTAAGATAGCCAATGGTTTGTCAGGGGAAGACCCCGGGTAGAGTAAAAAGTGTTAATGTCATTTCGAGTATAGATAGGAGAAAGTCTCTTCGCACCATCCGCATCCACTTACCTGGGTAATAAGACTCCACACCATGTTTTGCAAATGTTTGGAATGTGAGACGCATCTCGACGTGGGTGAGACATTGTTCATTCTTCCATCTCTTCCTCCTTAGGAGGGATTGATGACAAATTTGGCATAGAGGGGAGATATGGGGAAGACAGGGCGGTAGAGACGAATTTGTAAATGGTGTAAATACGGGGAGGGGCAAGGGGTAGTGTAGGTGACATGGGGGGTGACGAACGGTAGGGACGAGCTTTCTCAGCTCGCTCTCCCACGCTCTCCATGTTGCATTGTCTTGTATTAATGTGTACCCTTGCGCTCTTGCCCGCTGCCTTGCTTGTCCTCCTGTCCCCACTCATGGACTTGTTTTTTTGGGGCCCGGGGGAGTGAGCAGGTGACTGCAGTTGTGTGCCCGCACCCCCGCTGCCTCCGGCCTGCACTGGTACACCACTTATGGACCACACGTTCTGTGGCCTTGCACCACCTTATGGACCCCACGTTTTGGGCCTGGCACCTCTGCTGGGGACCGGTCATTGCTGCCAGCAGCATCTTGGTTGCGGACCACTGTGTTTTAAGTGGCACCTATGCCATGCAGGTGGACCACCGGAGTTGGGCCTGCTGGCCATAAATAAAAAAGTGGATGCGGTTTGTGCCCTTTTATTTTTAAATAGGCAGCAAGCATGAAGATCAAGATCGACCAGGACCAGCGGCCCAGTAGAGGAGACATCCCATCATCATTGCTTATTATTTCAAAATGTGTGTTTTGTGCATTTTTGGTAATGGTGCTTATTGGTGCTGTAGGGTGCTTTTGGTGCATTTTTATTATTGGTGCATATTGGTGCTTGTGGTATGGTGTATCAGTGCAGTGCAGTGCAGTGAGATTCCTCTTTTCAAAAGTTCTGCTTTTGTCTCCCAAAAGACAGGTCCTGGGTTCGAGTTGTAAATAATCAAAAATAGTAGTGTCTTTGTAAATAACATGCTTCCCACCGGCTAAATGTGTAGTTTTGAGAATAATTCCGCAATTCGGTTAGTCTGTGGGCATAAGTCTGTTAGTTAGAATGCAACACAGCAGGCGGGACATACTTAATTGTTAAAACTGTCGCACTCAGGGTGAGGTTAAAAGTTGAGGGTTACTACACCTGAGTGTCACATTACGTTAAAGTTTTGTAGGCACGGGACGTGCCTGGAGGAAAGGAGGGTGCAGTGTTGCGGTTTTGAGAACCCCTCACTTGTAAATACTTGTAAATAATTCTTGTAAATAATTCTCTTCATTTAATAAGGTCGCACCCACATTTAGTCCACAAGCAACACGTAGGACACCATAGGACTTTAGTTATTTCCTTAATATGTGTTTCAGATAAGGCTGTGTTCCCAATAGTTGAATCTGCATTGTATTAATTAAATAAGATAGGTCCTTTTCAATTCCATTCATTTTGCGGCTTGACTCTCTCCAAATTCTATTACGCGCCTTTTGTTACAGCGTTCGCTGCCTCGCTGAGCTTCCGCCCAAGCGCCGCCATTACGCACGCGGTCAAGCTTGGAGAAGAAGGGGGTGGAGCGCCCAGAACGAGGCGTGGCCCTGTTAGGGGCGGAGCCGGTGAGCACTCGCTAACCAACCAGGGCTGAGGTGAGCTCACCGGTGGGCGGAGTGCGAGAGTACGCGGCTTGATTTCAAAGCACACTATATAAGCGCAAGCGCGGCGCCTTTACACAGAGAAGTGCTGAAAGGAGGAGGTGCTAAGAGAGAGAAGAGAGAGACCTGGGATGCTCGCATTGCTGCAATAGGCTGAGGCCCTCTAGACCCCTATTGTTGCCTGTTGTTGAGCTCGTTTGTACCAGATGCGCGAGGAATCATGAAGTGGCGCTGAACACCTGAGAAGCTGAGTAAGGAGGTCACGAGCAGAGACCTGCGCATACGGACTTGCGAAGGACTACCCCCCACTCCCCCCGCCATATGTAAGGTCCAATCGCGCGCCAGCGGCACGCAAGCTGCCACCCATTCTTCAGCCTGGACCGGAGCCGGACCTCAACGCCTACCATCTGCCTGGACCTTCCTCCCCGACCATTTGCCTGGACCTTCTCCTCCTACCACTACCCTCCCGTGTAAGTCTGTTTGTTGTCCTGAGGTTAAGTAAGACTGTATAGTTAAGCTTGCTCTGTGTCCTGCTTCTTCTTCTTCTTGTATATTCTTTCCCTTTCGTTTTCTCTTTGGGTTTTTGTACATAATTAATAAATCATATTTGTTCTTCCTTTACTTTGGTTTCCTCTTATTTGATCGTCTTCGTCCTTTCTCTCCATTGAGTACCTGTGGCACGATTTGGGAAACCGCTCAGGATCGGGTTTAGTTTTATTGTTAATGGCTCGGGCTTCGGATTGCTAAACCGCTCGGCAATTTCCATCTTGTCCGCGGTCCGAGCGGGAGTTATCTCCCTGCTTTGCGGTCGGATTGGCACTCAGGTATTTGGGACTCCATTGACCAATCACCCTGGCCAATCTCGACTGGAAAGGAGCGTTATAATTTCCAGGATTGGGGGACGGCCAGCTTAAAAGACAAGGGATGAACCCCCCCCCCCCCCCTTGGTAAGGGGAGCGCCGACCCCCCGAATCCGCAACAATATATATATATATATATATATATATATATATATATATATATATATATATATATATTGTATATATATATATATATATATATATATATATATATATATATATATATATATATATATATATATATATATATATATATATAAGCAAAGATTTGCGGTTGGGAGTATATCCAAATGACTCCATGGTAAGATCTCCAACCTTTAATTGAACAAACAATGACTCAACGTTTCGATTAACAACATGTGAAGCCACACGCCTCCGTTAATCTTCCTCAAGAGTGATAAAATCATCTCAACATCCCCTTACATGCACAGTGGGCGGGGTATATGCAAAGTGGGGTGGGCAATGCTGGACAGCCAATGAAACCGTATCACACCGCTCTCGTGAACGGAGACGTTACCGACCAAATTCAAAAATCAACCGCATATTAACAGCTCAAAATAATCCTGTAAGCAATGCTGGATTATAACTCAAGTGTTGAGAAAATCCGGAACAATCATTACCTTTAATTAAAAGTTAAACTTGCAAACAATTAAATTGTAAATTAAATTAAAACTGTAAATATATTAAAGCCAATTTTTTTTTAAGACAAAATAAAATTGTCACATTATCAAGATCATCACATGTGGCCCTATGCGGTAAAGGTGAATGCGGGAAGGAGGTTGGTTTTAGGGGGGATAAAATGGGGGGGGGGGGGGACCAGATGGGGTTGGAAGTGGAGGGGGGTGTGGGAGAGGGGTGGTTTGGAGGGATTGGAGGTGGGAGGGGGCAAATTGTCCGAATAAAAACCTTGTGTGATATATTATGTGGACTCGTTGTTCAAAGTACGGAATGCCTGCTTCGTTTACACAAGAGTGGGTCAAAAGCTACCGGTAAGTCAACGACCTCTTGTGTGATCGAGGTAACAGTTTCTTCTGTGTGCCAAGCCTCCAAAACACGTCTTCTGTTTCTGTTGGGTGTGGAACCCAAAATATTAACCCTATCCCATAAAGGTGTGTGGCCTTCCTTAAGGCCGTGTTTGGCAATAGCAGATCTGCTAGGACATTCAAATGCTTTTTGGTGTTCAGCAATACGTTGACCTAAGGTCCTCCCGGTTTCACCCACATACTCAGCTCCACAACCACAGGGCACCACGTATACCACCCCTGACCTGTCCTTCCTCGAAAGCTTGTCCTTGACCCTCATAAGGGCTTGGCGAAGGGTGAAAACCGGTGTGAAACTCACCCTCACTCCTGCCGATTTCAAAATTCTGCCGACCCTCTGTGAAACCCCCGGTGCAAAAGGGAGAACACACCAACCCATTGGTTGTTCTCGCGGTCTCAGCCTGTTGTGTGGGGAAGCCCTTATCGTTTTCCTGTTGGGTAGCAAGCTGTCAGGATAGCCATTTGCCCTTAACACATTTTGAAGATGGTCCACCTCACTCATCTTGTCTTCAAAGGTAGATGGTAAATCACGTGCTCTTTTTGAGAGGGTGTGCACCACCGATCTTTTGTGTTCCATTGGATGGCAAGAATTGAAATCAAGGTAGCGATCAGTGTGTGTAGGTTTTCTGTACACCGTTACCTTTAAGGCTCCTTTGGGATCCCTTGCTACGAGTGTATCCAGGAAGGGAAGGGCTCCATTTTTCTCCTCTTCAATGGTGAAATTAATGGAGGAAAAAGTCTTATTTATGGTCTCATGGATGATGCCCACCTCATCAGAATGACAGATGACAAATGTGTCATCCACGTACCGGAACCAAACACGTGGTTGCACTAACAGGGCTGGAATGGTGCGTTCCTCCAAATCCTCCATCACCATGTTGGCAATAACAGCCGATACCGGGGAACCCATGGCGGTGCCATAAACCTGCTTGTAATATACCTCATTAAATACAAAGTAGGTTGAAGAGAGGCAGGTAGAAAGCATGTCACAGACGTCCATCGGGCTTAAAGCTCCCGCAGTCTCTTTCCATCGATCATCCTCCATCAAACGCCGGTCTGCCACCTCAATCGCCAGGGCTATGGGCACGTTGGTAAATAAAGACACAACATCAAACGAAACCATGGTCTCGTGTGCCTCGATGGTGAGCTGCTTCACTCTTTCAGCAAATGCTGTGCTATTGTGTACGGTTCGCTCTGTTGTCCCCACCAAATGCTTCAAAATGTTTGCCAAAAACTTGGATAGCGCATATGACGGACCATTAATACAGGAAACGATTAACCGTAGCGGAAATCCCTCTTTGTGCACTTTCGGTAGCCCGTATGCCCTGGGAGCCACGCCCTTACTGCTGTACAGACGTTTGTATGCCGCGCTATCCAAGTTTTTGGCAAACATTTTGAAGCATTTGGTGGGGACAACAGAGCGAACCAACCCCTAAAATCCCCCCTAAAACCAACCTCCTTCCCGCATTCACCTTTACCGCATAGGGCCACATGTGATGATCTTGATAATGTGACAATTTTATTTTGTCTTAATAAAATTTTAGCTTTAATATATTTACCGTTTTAATTTAATTTACAATTTAATTGTTTGCAAGTTTAACTTTTAATTAAAGGTAATGATTGTTCCGGATTTTCTCAACACTTGAGTTATAATCCAGCATTGCTTACAGGATTATTTTGAACTGTTAATATGCGGTTGATTTTTGAATTTGGTCGGTAACGTCTCCGTTCACGAGAGCGGTGTGATACGGTTTCATTGGCTGTCCAGCATTGCCCACCCCACTTTGCATATACCCCGCCCACTGTGCATGTAAGGGGATGTTGAGATGATTTTATCACTCTTGAGGAAGATTAACGGAGGCGTGTGGCTTCACATGTTGTTAATCGAAACGTTGAGTCATTGTTTGTTCAATTAAAGGTTGGAGATCTTACCATGGAGTCATATATTTATATATTGTTGCGGATATGGGATTTACATCCATCCATATCCGCTTGTAAATATTCCCCTATTTCCTCATCCTTCCCAACTATCCCCAATCCCCCATTCCCTAGTCCCATTTTCTGTAAACAACACTCTGTAGACCCGACCTTCCCCTATTTCCCCCATTAAATGTCGCATCCAGGTCCACCGCATCTCACGTAGACAACTATAGGACATCTTGCTAGTTATTCTTAGTCTATGTCAGTTAAGGACTCGTTTCCATTAATTCTGACTCTTCGTTGCACCAGAATGTGATTGTATGGCACCGTTAGGAAGTTTAGGACCTCCCAATACCTCCCCGCAGCTCTTCCTCACGGTTCAGCAACAACAACAACAACAACAGCAACAACAACGGCGGCGGCGCGGGGAGTGCGCGTCCTCACTCCGGCTTGGTGAGCCGCCATTGAACATGTGCTCGACGGGGTTACCACGTAGGGGCTCGCTGTCAGCTCCTCGTCAGGGGCGGAGCCCGGTAACCCCCCGCACCCAATAGAAGCGGCGGACCGATCCCATCTGGGCGGAGCCAACGAGCCGAGGGCGTGTCACTCCCCGCTGAGCATGCGCAGGAAGAGGGAGGTGACGTCAGATGCGCGCTGGACTTGAAGGAAGAGAGACGCCACCTCCGAGCGCTGCAATACCTCCCCGCATCTCTGGACTGGACCGTGTTTGATTCTGCCCCTGAGCCAAGGTGCACCTTGTGCTATCGACTGCCTGTCCTTCCCTGCCATCAATCCCTGTGTAAGTCAGTCTTGTTCCGTTTGTCTGTGGTCTGTCTGGGATAGATAAGATTGTGTCTAAGTGCCTATCTCTTCTGTGCTTTACCTCATACCTTGTAATCTACCCCTTTTCTGCACCACCAATTATATCCTCCTCCGGAGGTCTTGAGAACTGTACCCCCTTGTGTCGTTTCATTTATCCCAGCCGTTGTGTCCTTTCTTTCATTGATTTAGCATAGCGCGATTTGGTCAACGTCGGGTGGAATCGGGTAAACTGTGCGAACACGGCGGCCATTCCGCTCGGCCCATCATAACATCTTAATCCGCGTGTCCGTAACAATTGGTGTCGAGGAGTGAGATCGGACCCGAAGCGCGCTTCACGCGCTCGAAATTATTAACGGCGAAATTTGATTTTGTTTTACAAAAATAAAAACCCGAATTTTGAAAGTCGCGCTATGGCAGATCAAGACGGCTGGGTTCCGGTAGAGGAGAGTGAGGCAGGGTCGATCCAGGACCAAATTGAGGGACATGAGGAGAGCGAAGCAGTGAGGGTGGCAGGTTCGCAAAATGGCGCCTCGCACATGGCCACGGCGACCGCGCCCGCGACCGTAGCAGCGCCACCGGTGGATTTGAACCTTTTTATGATGCAAATGAAGGCCCTTATGGAAAAGAATAGTGAGCAATTGGGAGACCAAATTAGAGGTTTGAAAAGCAGTATGGGACAAATGGGGAACCGGATGGATGCTCAGGGTGAGCGATTGGAGGGCCAAATGGGGTCCAATAGCGAGAAATTGAGGGAGGACATGGGGTCCAATAGCGAGAAATTGAGGGAGGACATGGGGGCCAATAGCCAACGGTTAGAACAAAGGATGGGGGCCCAGATCGGAGGGCTAGGGAGTAGAATAGAGTGATTAGACAATAGATTAGGGGAAATACAGGAGGGGTTAATGGGGGTAGAAAACAGAATGGCCGTTCAGGAGAATCAAATGGAAGGGATGAAAAAGGGGTTAGAGGGGTTAGAAAACAGTATGGAAGGCAAATTGAGGGACATGAGGAACCAAGCGGAAAGGGAAGTTAAACAAATGGGGCAGCAGATAGAGGGGGTCAGAATGGGGGTAGAAACTAAATTGGATGCTCACAGGGAGGAAATGGAGCAGATGAGGGTGGCATCTGGGCAGGAGATGCAAGTGATGGGAGAGGAGATCAGAAGAGGTGTGAGTGAGGAGGTCGGAGGAGTGCGCGAGGAGGTGAGGCACTGTAAGGAGCGCATGGAGAAGGAGGTGAGAAAGGGGACTGTAAAATTGCAAGGTGGTATAGAGGAGTTGACACTGGGAGTAGAACAACTGACAGTGGGACAAAAGGAGTTGGGGGACCAGGTAAAGAAGAACACAGCGTTAATAGAGGGTTTAAAATCGACACAGAAGGAGATGAAAAAGGACGTAGGGGTAATTAAAAAAGAGTGTCAGACGGTACATGAGGACCTGACGAGGAAAATGGACGAGGTGATAGAGGTAATGGAGACGAAGGACCGGCAGGTGAGGACGCACATAGAAACGGTCAAGGTGGCCTTAGAGGACGAGCTTGAGGAGACGCACCGGGAAATAAAAGAGGTGAAGCAGAAATTAGAAGAAGTGGAAGAAGGGGTGAGCGAAATTAAGAAGCGACGGAGAGGGGATAAGAAAGAGATAAAAGAGGAGGTAAAAGAATTGGTCCAAAGTCTGTGTTCGGATCGTGATGATGTGCTCATTAACCGGATGAGGGATTCGCAGGTGATGGAGGAGAAGCGAAGAGGAAGAGGACCCGGTGTAAGTGGTGACCAATATGGTCGTGCGTATGATGCGCCAGGTGATTTTATGAGCTTGGGGGTCGAGATGGACCCGGGTGTTCGTGAGAGGCCGTTGGTGAAGTGTGCGACAGGTCTGGTGTGCGAAAAAGGAGGTGTGCGAGAAAGTCCGACTCTGGGGTGTGTGAGGAAAAAGTGCGTGCCAAGGAGTGAGGGTGCTGTCGAGAGTGAGTCGGTCGTAGCGCGTGTGCGAGGGAGCACATGGAAGCGCGTAGTGAGGAGTGTTACGGAGGGTGTAAAGGGAGAATGCACGCCTGTGGTGAGTGTTACAGAGGATGTAACGGGAGAGGGTGTGCGAGAAAGATGTGTGACGGACAGGTGCATGGGGAAAGAGTGCGCTGTCAAAAGTAAGGAAGAGTGTACACCTGTGGTGAGTGTTACAGAGGGTGTAACGGGAGAGTGTGCACGAGAAAGGTGTGTAACGGACAGGTGCATGAGGAAAGAATGCGCTGTCGAGAGTAAGGGTGAGTGCGCTGTCAAGAGTGGAGGTGAGAGTAGTAAGAGTGACACGGAGCGTGAGTTGGTTGTGACAGGTGAGAAAGGAAGCACACCTGGAATGGTAGAGCATGTGTGGGAATGCACGCTGGAATTGGTAGTGAGGCACGTGGTTGGGTGTGCGAGTGAAAGCACACCTGTGATTGTCACAGAGGAGGTGACCGAGGAAGGGGCGCGAAGAGGTGTGTTGGTGAGGTGTGCGACCAACGAATGTGTGCCAAAGTGTTCGGTGGTCAGGTGTGTGACCAAGGCTGTGAGTGGAATGAGTGTACCTGGGTGTGTTAGAGAAGGTACGACGAGGAGCATGGGAACAGCTGGAGGTATGAGCACGAAAGGGGTAGCGTATGCATGTAAGCATGCAGGTGAGGCATCGACGGTAACCGGGTTAGCGGTTAGAGCGACTTATAGCCGAATCGGGCCCTCGGTGCGTGCCGGGCTTCGCGTGCCGTGAGAACCAGCGGGGATCCGAGCCACGGCGGGTTCGAAAGGACCGCCGTACGCGATCCACGCTGGGCCTCGATTTGAACGGCCGCGTCCGTGCTCCACTAGGCGGAGCGGGCAGCCCGATAGGAAGGGTCGTCAGTCATGGCGACCACTTTTTGTTGAGACGTGCCGGCAGGTCGAGATCGGGCCATGGGATGGCTCCGTGCCGAGATGGTGCGTGGGACCTCGGCCCGGGTAAACCTCCTTCCCTGCACCGAGTGCCGGACGCATCCAGCCGCTGGCACAAAACAACCCGCGTTCATTGCTCGGCTGTACAAAGCCGGGCTGTAGACGTGAATTGGCGCACCGAGAGGATCTAATAAGTAGACGGGTGATGAGGATAGTGTTTTGGCCCCGAAATTAGAAAAACAAAATTTGATGATTGGCAAAGGATTGGCAGTAATGATTGGCAGATGATGGGTAGTGATTGGCAAATTTTTGATCTGTTGAAATTTGATGTGCAAAATTGGTAGTGGGAGATGCCCGATGTGGTGGGATGGCAACTCTGTCATCCCTCACAACAGGGGGCAAATGCGCTATAGATTATGGGGTTGATGGCAGTGAAAACTAGCCCGGGTGGGTTAGGATATTGTGTGTAGGGATCTAGCGAAGATGACATTAGGTAACGTTAAGGTTAGTTAGTGACAAGGATACCTGTAGAGGGGACGCAGGTAGATTAGAGTGGATGATAATGACGAGGGAGCGCAATAGTTTAAAGGGACGACTGGGAAGCGCAAGTTTCAGAGGGGAGTAGTTAGATGAGATGATGCTGTGTGAGAACTGGACAGGTGTCTGGAGCAGTGAGGGAGTAGTGAGTGTTGTGGATCAGCGCGAATACGCTTGGGGAGAGAAGGGTGCAGGTGGCACCAGGTGTGAGAGCACAGGTGTGCAAGTACAGGTGTGTGGAATACATGGAGTATTGGAATGAGTGGTGTGGAGAGAGTTGGAGTAAGTGGTACGGAGTGGTGTGCATGGTGCGAAGGTGTGGATGGGGGAAGAGTGGACCCCTTTCACGAGTACCCGGGGCGGGTAGTGTAAGTGTTAGGTAGAGGGTATAGGTAAATTGTGGTTGGATATTGGCATTTGTGGTGCGGTTGCAGAATGGTATTGTGGATGGGTGCATTAGTGTTGTGGAAATGGCTGGGCGTGTAGCCTGTTAGTGTGTGTAGTTGGTTTGGGCACTCCACCACTGTGAGGATGTCGGCCAGGTGAGGCCGCAGGTGGGCTCTGGGAGCCGTTAGTGTCAGTGGGTGCCTGAGGATCCCGGGTGTGGATCGGGCAGCCCGTGCCAGAGAGGGCACTGAGGGGGTGAGAGTGCGAGAGGGCCTTCCCCAGTTAGTTAGGTTAGGGTGAGGAGCAGGTAAGCTCGGGTGGCAACTACAGTGGTGGAGGTGTGCAGGTGGGTAGACCTGCTGGGAGAGCTACACGTCACAGCCCAGAAATTGTGCGAGGGCACCGGGAGATGAATCGGGGGAGTGAGACCCCAACTTGAGAAGCACCACAGTTTGGTCAATGGGAATTGGTTTTTAGAACCCATAGTGTAAGTTGGCCAATGGATTGGCAGGGAAAGACCCCGGGTAATGTAAAGTTGATAAGTCATTTAGGAAATAGTTAGGATTGATGAACCTGTCGCACCATACGCAGCCACTTACCTGTGGTGATGATGACTCCACACCTGTGTTCCTTTGTTCTGTGTTGCAGGAAGGGAGAATTGCTGTTTGGATTTGTGAGACGCATCACGACGTGGATGAGACATTGGGGTGATTCCATCTCTCCCTCCTTAGGAGGGACTGATGATGAATTGGTGATGGCAAATTTTGATGTTGAGTTGGAGATGGCAAATTTTCATGAGAGTTGGAAATGGCAAATTTGATTGGTTAGGAGGGAGAGAAGACGAATTTGGTTTATGGGAGGAACGGGGAAGACAGTAGGGACGTTTGTTGATGTGTAAAGTAGATGTTTATGGGTAGTGTGGTGTTTTGTGGATACAGTAAGGGGTAAGGGAGGGGCAATGTAGGTTACCTGGTGGGGGGGGGGGCGTACGGTAGGAACGTACCTGTCTCACCTGGTTGCCATGTGCCCCCAGTGTGCATTACCTTACATTGCGTGCACTTTTGCGCCCTTACCACCTTACTCACTTGTTTTCTTTTGTCTCCCACCTCCGAGGATCTGGCTTTGGGGCAGAGAGAGAGGAGAGAGAGGTGCTGGCTCCGCAGTTGTGGGCCTGTACTTTCGCTGCTTGCTGCCTGGATCGATACACCATATGGACCGCAATTTTTGTGGCCGCCCACAATGGACCGCAGTCTTTTGCGGGCAAGCACCACCCGTTGATGGACCTTTGGGTCAACGTGGCACCTATGCCATACAGGTGAACCACTTATAGTTGGCCCCCCCTGATGGCCACAATTTAGAAATGGACGCGGTTGGCGCCTTTCTTTATTCCTAAAGAAGCCAGAAGGCCAAGAGAAGGCAAGACCAGCGGCAGAACATCGGCCGGCTGCGACACCACCGGTGACTATGAACACTTTATTGGTGCACCGGATGGTGCTGACTGTGTGTATGGGGTGGTGCTTTTGGTGCTTGGACGGGGTGCTCTGCACATTATTAAAGGCCGTAGGGCCACAGGGCACTCGTGGGTTGGTGTATCGATGCTGGCATGCGTGCTCTCTCTATGCATAACATCTGCATGTGTTCCTCAAAGAACAGGTCCTGGATCGTAGTGTAAATATCAGTGTTGTATAAATGATGCTCCCTACCGGCTGTATGTTTAGTTTGAGGATTCTTTCCGCGATTCGGTTATCCTGTGGGTGTGTTTCTGTTAGGAGAAGGGTGCAACATCGCAGGGGGACATATTTACTCATTTGTGAATATCTGTAAAACTGTCGCACTCAGGGTTGAGTTAATAGTAGAGGGAACTACATCTGAGTGCCACACTAACGTAGGTAAGAATTTATCGGGTCGGGACGCCCCGAGGTAGAGAAGGGTGCAATGTTGCGGATATGGGATTTACATCCATCCATATCCACTTGTAAATATTCCCCTATTTCCTCATCCTTCCCAACTATCCCCAATCCCCCATTCCCTAGTCCCATTTTCTGTAAACAACACTCTGTAGACCCGACCTTCCCCTATTTCCCCCATTAAATGTCGCATCCAGGTCCACCGCATCTCACGTAGACAACTATAGGACATCTTGCTAGTTATTCTTAGTCTATGTCAGTTAAGGACTCGTTTCCATTAATTCTGACTCTTCGTTGCACCAGAATGTGATTGTATGGCACCGTTAGGAAGTTTAGGACCTCCCAATACCTCCCCGCAGCTCTTCCTCACGGTTCAGCAACAACAACAACAACAGCAACAACAACGGCAGTGGCGCGGGGAGTGCGCGTCCTCACTCCGGCTTGGTGAGCCGCCATTGAACATGTGCTCGACGGGGTTACCACGTAGGGGCTCGCTGTCAGCTCCTCGTCAGGGGCGGAGCCCGGTAACCCCCCGCACCCAATAGAAGCGGCGGACCGATCCCATCTGGGCGGAGCCAACGAGCCGAGGGCGTGTCACTCCCCGCTGAGCATGCGCAGGAAGAGGGAGGTGACGTCAGATGCGCGCTGGACTTGAAGGAAGAGAGACGCCACCTCCGAGCGCTGCAATACCTCCCCGCATCTCTGGACTGGACCGTGTTTGATTCTGCCCCTGAGCCAAGGTGCACCTTGTGCTATCGACTGCCTGTCCTTCCCTGCCATCAATCCCTGTGTAAGTCAGTCTTGTTCCGTTTGTCTGTGGTCTGTCTGGGATAGATAACATTGTGTCTAAGTGCCTATCTCTTCTGTGCTTTACCTCATACCTTGTAATCTACCCCTTTTCTGCACCACCAATTATATCCTCCTCCGGAGGTCTTGAGAACTGTACCCCCTTGTGTCGTTTCATTTATCCCAGCCGTTGTGTCCTTTCCTTCATTGATTTAGCATAGCGCGATTTGGTCAACGTCGGGTGGAATCGGGTAAACTGTGCGAACACGGCGGCCATTCCGCTCGGCCCATCATAACATCTTAATCCGCATGTCCGTAACAATATATATATATATATTGTTACGGTACGCGGTTAAGGATGGTATGTTTGCCGAGCGGAGGCTCCGCGGCCGAACAGTTGTTCCCCGACTAAACCCGATTCACCCAAACGTTGGCCGTATCACGCCACAGATATTCAATGGGGAAAAGACTAAGACGACGAATGCAAAGAGGAAGAAGAAGAAGAAGACGTACAGAAGAGTAACGGGGTTTATTATTTACACACACATAAGCAAAAAGAGCAGTCACGGTTATTTACAGGGGACATGAAAAAGCAGGTAACACAGTGCAAATTACTAGCTTATACAGACTTAGTTTACAACCCAGGACAGCACGAACAGAACAAACTCACGTACGCAAATGGATGGAAGGGTAGAAATCGTTTGGAGGGATGAGCAGGTGGGATCACAGGGCACAGCGAGTAGGTCCACTCCGGGCGGGAAGCGAGGAGCCGGCAGCTCCTTGTATTCGGCTTTACAGCGCACGCCGGCAGGGTCACTCGGCGGGTTGAAACGGGGCTGGTTGAAGCGGCTCTTTGTCAAAGGCTTTTCGTATCTCTCACGCAACTCCGGTGCAACTCTGAACTCTCTCTCGGTGGACTGCCAACCCTCTTACGCACCTGGACTCATCTGCCGTATCTCTGGTCTCGCTTGTCCCAGCGATCGTCGCACCCTTCTCTCCAAACCTTCAGCGCGGGTCTGACATGCCCTCCTCGGTTTCGGTACCGCCCTTCCCCCCGTGCTCTGTTTCGTGACCTTGTATGGTAATCCCACGGGCTTGTCTCCTTATTTGGGCATGGCGCCGACGGCACGCCCCTCGTGGCGAGCCACGGGCTTGTTTCCTTATTTGGGCATGGGGCTGAACAGCCCCGCCCTTCGTGGTGCGCCCTGGGCTTGCCTCTCCCGGGCGACCCCGCCCCTCCTGTTCAAACAGAGCACGGAGCACATATTCACCATAGCAGCGAAATGAGAGGGCGTGCACCCCACGCTTGTGAACTGCTTTACCCGCAGATGGAGAGTTTGGCTGGGAAATGGAAGTATTGAAGGGGAGCTATTCTTAATTGATTCGGTGCAATGGAGTGTCCTTCTAATGGAAGACAAGGCCTTACTCTAAAACACATAATAAGATATAAGCTACTGAACAAGGGTTTTATCGTGTCCTTCAATGTGGTGTTTCATGGAATAACTACCGGGACGCCCTTTTTACCTTTACACAACTCTGGAGGCAGGAGGGGCCATATTCAACAATGTTCATCACCATTTCCAATATAATACAACACAATCAAAAAAATGCAATCCTCATATCCGCAACAATATATATATATATATATATATATATATATATATATATATATATATATATATATATATATATATATGTATATCTATCTATATATATATATATATATATATATATATATATATATATATATATATATATATATATATATATATATATATATATATATATACAGTGGAACCTTGACTTACGAGTGCCCCAACTTACGAGTTTTTCGAGATACGAGCCGTCGCTCGGGCGGTTTATTGCTTTGAGATGCGAGCCGAGATCCGAGTTACGAGCTTTCGCCACCCGGTCACGTGGTTATCTTGCCGTGCACGTACAGTATCTCTGTCGTAGTATAGCGCTGCATTTTAGTTTTCGCATTTCGGTTATTTTGAGTTTACGCCGCCAGGTGGGTTCCGGTCACGTGGTTATCTTGCCGTGCACGTACAGTATCTCTGTCGTAGTATAGCGCTGCATTTTAGTTTTCGCATTTCGGTTATTTTGAGTTTACGCCGCCAGGTGGGTTCCGGTCACGTGGTTATCTTGCCGTGCACGTACAGTATCTCTGCCGTCAACTTGTTCAGAGTGCCGGCGATAGCTCGCCTTCTCTTTGTGGAAAACACGGTACTGAGAAGAAGAAGAGGATGATGTGCTTGGATATAAAACACGCAATCGTCGAAAAACATGAGCGAGGTGCCGAGGAGGACGTATATAACAGCAGAGGAGAAGAGCATGCCAGGCCACAACCTGTTCAGAGTGCCGGCGATAGCTCGCCTTCTCTTTGTGGACAACACGGTACTGAGAAGAAGAAGAGGATGATTTGCTTGGATATAAAACACGCAATCGTCGAAAAACATGAGCGAGGTGCCGAGGAGGACGTATATAACAGCAGAGGAGAAGAGCATGCCAGGCCACAACTTGTTCAGAGTGCCGGCGATAGCTCGCCTTCTCTTTGTGGAAAACACGGTACTGAGAAGAAGAAGAGGATGATGTGCTTGGATATAAAACACGCAATCGTCGAAAAACATGAGCGAGGTGCCGAGGAGGACGTATATAACAGCAGAGGAGAAGAGCATGCCAGGCCACAACTTGTTCAGAGTGCCGGCGATAGCTCGCCTTCTCTTTGTGGAAAACACGGTGAGATCCTTAACATCCAACAACTAATGGGACGCAAACGGGGCGCCCAGTTTAGCGGTACACACATTGATGAATCACCCTGCCTGTGATTCACCCATGACAGGTTATAGCTAGGTCGGGATTCAAACCCAGGCTGGACAGTTTAGACTTTAGAGTCAAGTGTGCGTACCTCCAGTCCAGGCCATCCTGCCAGCTTGTATGCTGCATACAGGTGAAATATATAGCGCGAGATATTTTTTATATATACTGTATATTTAAAAAAAATTGGTGTGGTTTTTGGCGGGCTGGAACGGATTAATAGCATTTCAATGCATTTCAATGGGGAAATTTGATTTGAGATACGAGCAATTTGAGTTACGAGCTCGGTCACAGAACGAATTAAACTCGTAAGTCAAGGTTCCACTGTATATATATATATATATATATATATATATATATATATATATTGTTACAGACGCGGTTTTGGATGTTAGTTTACCGAGCGGTTTGGTATGACCGCGTCTGCACAGTTTACCCAATTATACTCGAACGTTGGCCGAGTCGCGCTACGCTAGATCAATGAAGGAAAGGACACAACGGCTGGGTTAGATGACACGACACCAGGGGTACAGTTCTCAAGACCTCCGGAGGAGGTTATAATATTTGTATGCGGAACGTTTAGATTACAAGGACAAGAGGTACAGCATAGGAAGGTGGGCACTTAATCACGGTCTTATAGTAGCCCCGACAGACCACAGATAAACAGGACAAGACTGACTCACACAGGGATTGATGGCAAGGAAGGGCAGGTAGTCGATGGACAGCACAAGGTGCACCTTGGCTCAGGGACAGGATAGCGCGGTCCAAAAGATGCAGGGAGGTATCGTCGCGCTGGAGGTGGCGTCTGGTTCTCTTCAAGCTGGGGGCGCATCTCACGTCACGTCCGGTAAGTGGCTGCGTATATCCAGCGGGGAGTGACACGCCCTCGGCTCGTTAGCTCCGCCCCAGATGGAATCGGCCCGCCGCTTCTTATTGGGTGCGGGGGGTTACCGGGCTCCGGCCTTGACGAGGAGCTGACAGGGAGCCCCTATTTGGTAACCCCGTCAAGCACATGGGCAATGGCGGCTAACCAAGCCGGAGTGAGGACGCACACTCCCCGCGCGCTGTTGTTGTAGTTGTTGTTGTTGTTGTTGTAGTTTCATGAGGAAGATGGGAGGAGGTATGGGGAGGTCCTAAACTTACTACTGGTGCCATACAATCACATTCTGGTGCAACGAAGAGTCAGAATTAATGGAAACGAGTCCTTAACTGACATAGACTAAGAATAACTAGCAAGATGTCCTATAGTTGTCTACGTGAGATGCGGTGAACCTGGGCACGACATTTAATGGGGGAAAAAGGGGAAGGTCGGTTCTACAGAGTGTTGTTTACAGACAATGGGACTAGGGAATGGGGGATTGGGGATAGTTGGGGAGTATTGGGGAAATAGGGGAATATTTACAAGCGGATATGGATGGAGGCCAAATCCCATATCCGCAACAATATATATATATATATATATATATTTATATATATATATATATATATATATATATATATATATAATATTACGTATATGTATGTATATATATATATATATATATATAATATTATGTATATGTATATATATATATATATATATATATATATATATATATATATATATATATATATATATATTGTTGCGGATATGAGGATTGCATTTTTCTTTGATTGTGTGTATTGTGTTGTGGTAAATTGTTGTGTAACATTGTTTGGATATGGCCCCTCCTGCCTCCAGAGTTGTGTAAAGGTAAAAAGGGCGTCCCGGTAGTTAATTCCATGAAACACCACATTGCAGGACACTTTCAGACCCTTGTTCAGTAGCTTATATCCTTATTATGTGTTTTAGAGTAAGGCCTTGTCTTCCATTAGAATGACACTCCATTGCACCAAGTGAAAGAGATAGATTCCCTTCATTCCCATTCCCAAAAACCTCCATTTCCCCTTTCGTAATGGCCAAGCCTCAATTTGGCAATTACATCCCCTCCAAAGCCGCCATTGACCACGAGGCAGGGTTGGGGAAGAAAGGCGGGTCCCCACCTCGTCAGAGAGGGGAGGAGTGAGTCAGCCCCACTCAACCAACCACGAACAAGGGGTTGGACTTGGAGAGGGTGTGGAGAGAAACATCAAGGAGGTTCGCAAAGGTTGAGGGGCGGAGCCTATATAACTCGTGGCGGGACGTGAGGAGCTGAGAAGGGAGAATGAGCTATGACAAGAGCTGAGTTGTGAGGTCCAAAAGCAGAGATCATCCGGGGAAGCGAAAAAGCCTGCTATTCGTCACCTTGCTCGCCAGCAGCAGCGTCTACAGCAGCAACAAGACTCGACAACCATTTGGGGCCTGGACGGCGGTTTTGAGCAGGGCCGCGAAGGAACGGCGGCGGCCCAACGCGCCGATTCGTGCTGCCGGACCCATTGGACTTTCCTCTCCTTCCAGCCAATTCCTATAATCATTCCCCGTGTGAGTCGTCTTTGTTTGTTCTGTCCTGGGTAGGTAATTAAGTCTGTATAAGCTAGTAATTTGCACTGTGTCACCTGCTTTTTCATGTCCCCTGTAAATAACCGTGACTGCTCTTTTTGCTTGTGTGTGTGTAAATAATAAACCCCGTTACTCTTCCGTACGTCTTCTTCTTCCTCTTTACATTCGGTCGCTTTAGAGTTTTCCACATTGAATATCTGTGGCGCGATACGGCCAACGTCTGGGTGAATCGGGTGAATCGGGGAAACTGTTAGGTCGCGGAGCCTCCGCTCGGCAAACAACATCCTTATCCGCGGACCGTAACAATATATATATATATATATATATATATATATATATATATATATATATATATATATATATATATATATATATATATATATATATATATATATATATACTGAAACGCAAAAGAAACTTACCACCTTTGAAACCTTTAAATATCAACAATAACACTGCGTGTAGTAAATGTGTGAACTTATTTGTGGACAATAGTGTCCTCACTGTCAGACAAAACGGTCACGGATGGTCACTTGAACCTTCAATGGTCACTTCATAGCACAGCTGTTGAACAGCCGTTTTGACTGTCATTGATTAGCCAAGGGGTACGGGATGATTTTAATGAGCTGCACGTGATGTCTTGATATTGGCTTTTAAAAGGCCAGTGCAAAATGGGCATTTCAATCAACATGCCACGATTGTCAAGGGATCAACGGCAGCGTGCCCTGGGCATGCTGCAAGGCGGACTGAGCTACCGTGAGGTGGCACGTCGCCTTGGCTGTTCACACTAGACGATATCGGCACTGGTGGACAGAGACACCCTCCACAACTCTGCAGATGACAGACCTCGATCAGGGAGGCCAACAGTCACCACTGCAAGGCAGGACAGGCAGATGGTCCGAAGTCACCTGCGGGATCGATTCCGTCCAGCATCCCGCACTGCGGCAGAAACTCCGGGGCGTGCAAACCCACGGATCTCCAATGATACTGCACGAAGACGACTGCATGACTATTGCAGTCATGCAAGAAACTTACCACTTGTTTGAAATGTAATAAAATTGTAACAGTTCAAAATAAAACAAACCAACAATTGCCAATTGAAACATTGGCATTTTATTGATGACATGTCAAGTTTTTGACCAAGATACACCATCTCATCAGTTTGTTCTACAGTACAGAACAGCACAGGGTGCAATGTCAGTCCCCTTTCAATAGCGTGTGTGGCCACCATTGTTTTGGATACAGGCAGTGCATCGTCGGCGTATACTGCCTACCAGTCTTTGGATGGATTGCTGCTGGATTCTGTCCCACTCAGTCCTCAATGTCTGAAGCAGCTCCGCCCGTGTCCTGGCCCTGCCAACTACGCGTCTCCCAAGCTCATCCCACAGGTGCTCTATGGGATTCAGGTCAGGGTAGAGCGCAGGCCACTGCATGGTGTTGATGTTCTCGCCTTGGAGAAATGCAGTGGTAAAGCGAGCAGCAAGGGGACGAGTGTTGTCATGCTGAAAGGTTCTCAGTCCTGGGTGGTCTAGCAGGAATGGCAGCAGATGAGGTCGCAGGATGTTATCCACATACAGCTGGGCGTTAAGATTCCCATCCACAACCACCAGTGGCGTCCTGTACCGGCCTGATATGGTGGCCCACACCATCGCACTTGGGCCACCCCACCTGTTGGCTTGACGCACGCAACAATCGGCATATCGCTCGCCAGTTCTTCTCCAGACACGCTCACGCCCATCAGGACTGTCCACACAGAACCTTGACTCATCGCTGAAAGCGACCTCGTTCCACTGCGCCAAGGTCCACCGCTGATGCTGCTGGCACCATTTCTGTCAGTTGCGGCGATGGGCAGCCGTCATCACGGGGCCTCTGTATGGTCTTCTGGCAGTCAGACCATAGTCATGCAGTCGTCTTCGTGCAGTATCATTGGAGATCCGTGGGTTTGCACGCCCCGGAGTATCTCTCTACATATAAAGGAGGAGTGTCTGTCTGTGTGTGTATGTGTGTGTCTGTCTGGATGTCCGCTTAAAACTCAAGAACTACACATCGGAGAAAAGTTTTGGACACAGATTCGGAATCAGCATAAAATCCCGGTGGTTTTAGGCTACGTTTTATTTTAATATGAATGGTTTAAAAAAACCACGCCAGCTGCAATTCCATGGTGTAGTTTGTGGCGGCGCTAGACGTTCGGGGTGTATTGCAATGGTTTGTCGGGTTTGGCTGTAGGTCCAGAATGGCTCCAATTTCCTTTGGGCCTTCTACGTTTATTTTGATTCTTCTGTTACAACGCCTTCCTTATCTACCTTATATCCCCCCGACGAGGCCTCTACATAATTTCATGCGGCAGAATTTCGTGCATTTTGAGTGAAAGAAGTGAGACGAAGTTGTAGGAGGAAGAAGAGGCGCGATCACCCTGGAGGCCTTGATCGTGAGTGGAAATGGCGGGAATTGCGTTTGTATCGCAAAGTAAAGGATCTGCATTCATTTCTGAACTTGCATTGGTGGATTGTTATACATCTGCATTATTTTTCATT
>NW_027619321.1:0-46000 GCF_964187855.1 Myxine glutinosa
GTTTTTCAACACTATCACAAGTGCAAAAAGTGGTTTTTCAACACTGACACAAGTGCGAAAAGTGGTTTCCTGCACCAGCACAAGTGCGAAAAGTGGTTTTTCAACACTAACACAAGTGCGAAAAGTGGTTTTTCAACACTTACACAAGTGCGAAAAGAGGTTTTTCCACACTATTACCAGTGCAAAAGTGGTTTCCTGCACCAACACAAGTGCGAAAAGTGTTTTTTCAACACTAACACAAGTGCGAAAAGTGGTTTTTCCACACTAATACAAGTGCAAAAGTGGTTTCCTGCACCAACACAAGTGCGAAAAGTGGTTTTTCAACACTAACACAGGTGCGAAAAGTCGTTTTTCAACACTATCATAAGTGCAAAAAGTGTTTTTTCCACACTAATACAAGTGCGAAAAGTGGTTTTTCAACACTAACACAAGTGCGAAAAGTGGTTTTTCCACACTAATACAAGTGCAAAAGTGGTGTCCTGCACCAACACAAGTGCGAAAAGTGTTTTTCAACACTAACACAAGTGCGAAAAGTGGTTTTTCAACACTAACACAAGTGCGAAAAGTGTTTTTTCCACACTAATACAAGTGCAAAAGTGGTTTCCTGCACTAACACAAGTGCGAAAAGTGGTTTTTCAACACTAACACAAGTGCGAAAAGTGGTTTTTCAACACTAACACAAGTGCGAAAAGTGGTTTTTCAACACTAACACAAGTGCGAAAAGTGGTTTTTCAACACTATCACAAGTGCAAACAGTGTTTTTTCCACACTAATACAAGTGCAAAAGTGGTTTCCTGCACCAACACAAGTGCGAAAAGTGGTTTTTCAACACTAACACAAGTGCGAAAAGTGTTTTTTCAACACTATCACAAGTGCAAAAAGTGTTTTTTCCACACTAATACAAGTGCAACAGTGGTTTCCTGCACCAAGACAAGTGCGAAAAGTGGTTTTTCAACACTAACACAAGTGCGAAAAGTGGTTTTTCAACACTAACACAAGTGCGAAAAGTGTTTTTTCCACACTAATACAAGTGCAAAAGTGGTTTCCTGCACCAACACAAGTGCGAAAAGTGGTTTTTCAACACTAACACAAGTGCGAAAAATGGTTTTTCAACACTAACGCAAGTGCGAAAAGTGGTTTTTCAACACTATCACAAGTGCAAAAAGTGTTTTTTCCACACTAATACAAGTGCAAAAGTGTTTTCCTGCACCAACACAAGTGCGAAAAGTGGTTTTTCAACACTAACACAAGTGCGAAAAGTGGTTTTTCAACACTAACACAAGTGCGAAAAGTGGTTTTCCACACTAATACAAGTGCAAAAGTGGTTTCCTGCACCAACACAAGTGCGAAAAGTGGTTTTTCAACACTAACACAAGTACGAAAAGTGTTTTTTCAACACTATCACAAGTGCAAAAAGTGTTTTTTCCACACTAATACAAGTGAAAAAGTGGTTTCCTGCACCAACACAAGTGCGAAAAGTGGTTTTTCAACACTAACACAAGTGCGAAAAGTGGTTTTTCCACACTAATACAAGTGCAAAAGTGGTTTCCTGCACCAACACAAGTGCGAAAAGTGGTTTTTCAACACTAACACAAGGGCGAAAAGTGGTTTTTCCACACTAATACAAGTGCAACAGTGGTTTCCTGCACCAACACAAGTGCGAAAAGTGGTTTTTCAACACTAATACAAGTGCGAAAAGTGGTTTTTCAACACTAACACAAGTGCGAAAAGTGGTTTTTCAACACTAACACAAGTGCGAAAAGTGGTTTTTCCACACTCATACAAGTGTGAAAAGTGGTTTTTCAACACTAACACAAGTGCGAAAAGTGTTTTTTCCACACTCATACAAGTGCAAAAGTGGTTTCCTGCACCAACACAAGTGCGAAAAGTGGTTTTTCAACACTATCACAAGTGCGAAAAGTGGTTTTTCAACACTAACACAAGTGCAAAAGTGGTTTCCTGCACCAGCACAAGTGCAAAAAGTGGTTTATCAACACTAACACAAGTGCAAAAAGTGGTTTTTCAACACTGACATAAGTGCGAAAAGTGGTTTTTCAACACTATCACAAGTGCAAAAAGTGTTTTTTAACACAAGTGCGAAAAGTGGTTTTTCAACACTAATACAAGTGCAAAAGTGGTTTTTCAACACTAACACAAGTGCGAAAAGTGTTTTTTCCACACTAATACAACTGCAAAAGTGGTTTCCTGCACCAACACAAGTGCGAAAAGTGGTTTTTCAACACTAGCACAAGTGCGAAAAGTGGTTTTTCAACACTAACACAAGTGCGAAAAGTGGTTTTTCAACACTAACACAAGTGCGAAAAGTGGTTTTTCCACACTAATACAAGTGCAAAAGTGGTTTCCTTCACCAACACAAGTGCGAAAAGTGGTTTTTCAACACTAACACAAGTGCAAAAAGTGGTTTTTCAACACTAACACAAGTGCGAAAAGTGGTTTTTCAACACTAATACAAGTGCAAAAGTGGTTTCCTGCACCAACACAAGTGCGAAAAGTGGTTTTTCAACACTAACACAAGTGCAAAAAGTGGTTTTTCAACACTAACATAAGTGCGAAAAGTGGTTTTTCAACACTAACACAAGTGCGAAAAGTGGTTTTTCCACACTAATACAAGTGCAAAAGTGGTTTCCTGCACCAACACAAGTGCGAAAAGTGGTTTTTCAACACTAACACAAGTGCAAAAAGTGGTTTTTCAACACTAACACAAGTGCGAAAAGTGGTTTTTCAACACTAACACAAGTGCGAAAAGTGGTTTTTCCACACTAATACAAGTGCGAAAAGTGTTTTTTCCACACTAATACAAGTGCAAAAGTGGTTTCCTGCACCAACACAAGTGCGAAAAGTGGTTTTTCAACACTATCACAAGTGCAAAAAGTGGTTTTTCAACACTGACACAAGTGCGAAAAGTGGTTTCCTGCACCAGCACAAGTGCGAAAAGTGGTTTTTCAACACTAACACAAGTGCGAAAAGTGGTTTTTCAACACTTACACAAGTGCGAAAAGTGGTTTTTCCACACTATTACCAGTGCAAAAGTGGTTTCCTGCACCAACACAAGTGCGAAAAGTGGTTTTTCAACACTAACACAAGTGCGAAAAGTGGTTTTTCCACACTAATACAAGTGCAAAAGTGGTTTCCTGCACCAACACAAGTGCGAAAAGTGGTTTTTCAACACTAACACAGGTGCGAAAAGTCGTTTTTCAACACTATCATAAGTGCAAATAAGTGTTTTTTCCACACTAATACAAGTGCGAAAAGTGGTTTTTCAACACTAACACAAGTGCGAAAAGTGGTTTTTCCACACTAATACAAGTGCAAAAGTGGTGCCCTGCACCAACACAAGTGCGAAAAGTGGTTTTTCAACACTAACACAAGTGCGAAAAGTGGTTTTTCAACACTAACACAAGTGCTTAAAGTGTTTTTTCCACACTAATACAAGTGCAAAAGTGGTTTCCTGCACCATCACAAGTGCGAAAAGTGGTTTTTCAACACTAACACAAGTGCGAAAAGTGGTTTTTCAACACTAACACAAGTGCGAAAAGTGGTTTTTCAACACTATCACAAGTGCAAAAAGTGTTTTTTCCACACTAATACAAGTGCAAAAGTGGTTTCCTGCACCAACACAAGTGCGAAAAGTGGTTTTTCAACACTAACACAAGTGCGAAAAGTGTTTTTTCAACACTATCACAAGTGCAAAAAGTGTTTTTTCCACACTAATACAAGTGCAACAGTGGTTTCCTGCACCAAGACAAGTGCGAAAAGTGGTTTTTCAACACTAACACAAGTGCGAAAAGTGGTTTTTCAACACTAACACAAGTGCGAAAAGTGTTTTTTCCACACTAATACAAGTGCAAAAGTGGTTTCCTGCACCAACACAAGTGCGAAAAGTGGTTTTTCAACACTAACACAAGTGCGAAAAATGGTTTTTCAACACTAACGCAAGTGCGAAAAGTGGTTTTTCAACACTATCACAAGTGCAAAAAGTGTTTTTTCCACACTAATACAAGTGCAAAAGTGTTTTCCTGCACCAACACAAGTGCGAAAAGTGGTTTTTCAACACTAACACAAGTGCGAAAAGTGGTTTTTCAACACTAACACAAGTGCGAAAAGTGGTTTTCCACACTAATACAAGTGCAAAAGTGGTTTCCTGCACCAACACAAGTGCGAAAAGTGGTTTTTCAACACTAACACAAGTACGAAAAGTGTTTTTTCAACACTATCACAAGTGCAAAAAGTGTTTTTTCCACACTAATACAAGTGAAAAAGTGGTTTCCTGCACCAACACAAGTGCGAAAAGTGGTTTTTCAACACTAACACAAGTGCAAAAAGTGGTTTTTCCACACTAATACAAGTGCAAAAGTGGTTTCCTGCACCAACACAAGTGCGAAAAGTGGTTTTTCAACACTAACACAAGGGCGAAAAGTGGTTTTTCCACACTAATACAAGTGCAACAGTGGTTTCCTGCACCAACACAAGTGCGAAAAGTGGTTTTTCAACACTAATACAAGTGCGAAAAGTGGTTTTTCAACACTAACACAAGTGCGAAAAGTGGTTTTTCAACACTAACACAAGTGCGAAAAGTGGTTTTTCCACACTAATACAAGTGTGAAAAGTGGTTTTTCAACACTAACACAAGTGCGAAAAGTGGTTTTTCCACACTAATACAAGTGCAAAAGTGGTTTCCTGCACCAACACAAGTGCGAAAAGTGGTTTTTCAACACTAACACAAGTGCGAAAAGTGGTTTTTCAACACTAACACAAGTGCGAAAAGTGGTTTTTCAACACTAACACAAGTGCAAAAAGTGGTTTTTCCACACTAATACAAGTGCGAAAAGTGTTTTTTCCACACTAATACAAGTGCAAAAGTGGTTTCCTGCACCAACACAAGTGCGAAAAGTGGTTTTTCAACACTATCACAAGTGCAAAAAGTGGTTTTTCAACACTAACAAAAGTGCGAAAAGTGGTTTCCTGCACCAGCACAAGTGCGAAAAGTGGTTTTTCAACACTAACACAAGTGCGAAAAGTGTTTTTTCAACACTTACACAAGTGCGAAAAGTGGTTTTTCACCACTAACACAAGTGCGAAAAGTGGTTTTTCCACACTAATACAAGTGAAAAAGTGGTGTCCTGCACCAACACAAGTGCGAAAAGTGGTTTTTCAACACTAACACAAGTGCGAAAAGTGGTTTTTCAACACTAACACAAGTGCGAAAAGTGTTTTTTCCACACTAATACAAGTGCAAAAGTGGTTTCCTGCACCAACACAAGTGCGAAAAGTGGTTTTTCAACACTAACACAAGTGCGAAAAGTGGTTTTTCAACACTAACACAAGTGCGAAAAGTGGTTTTTCAACACTATCACAAGTGCAAAAAGTTTTTTTTCCACACTAATACAAGTGCAAAAGTGGTTTCCTGCACCAACGCAAGTGCGAAAAGTGGTTTTTCAACACTAACACAAGTGCGAAAAGTGGTTTTTCAACACTATCACAAGTGCAAAAAGTGTTTTTTCCACACTAATACAAGTGCAACAGTGGTTTCCTGCACCAACACAAGTGCGAAAAGTGGTTTTTCAACACTAACACAAGTGCGAAAAGTGGTTTTTCAACACTAACACAAGTGCGAAAAGTGTTTTTTCCACACGAAAACAAGTGCAAAAGTGGTTTCCTGCACCAACACAAGTGCGAAAAGTGGTTTTTCAACACTAACACAAGTGCGAAAAGTGGTTTTTCAACACTAACGCAAGTGCGAAAAGTGGTTTTTCAACACTATCACAAGTGCAAAAAGTGTTTTTTCCACACTAATACAAGTGCAAAAGTGGTTTCCTGCACTAACACAAGTGCGAAAAGTGGTTTTTCAACACTAACACAAGTGCGAAAAGTGTTTTTTCAACACTAACACAAGTGCGAAAAGTGGTTTTTCCACACTAATACAAGTGCAAAAGTGTTTTCCTGCACCAATACAAGTGCGAAAGTGGTTTCCTGCACCAACACAAGGGCGAAAAGTGGTTTTTCAACACTAACACAAGTGCGAAAAGTGATTTTTCAACACTATCACAAGTGCAAAAAGTGTTTTTTCCACACTAATACAAGTGCAAAAGTGGTTTCCTGCACCAACACAAGTGCGAAAAGTGGTTTTTCAACACTAACACAAGTGCGAAAAGTGGTTTTTCAACACTAACACAAGTGCGAAAAGTGTTTTTTCCACACTAATACAAGTGCAAAAGTGGTTTCCTGCACCAACACAAGTGCGAAAAGTGGTTTTTCAACACTAACACAAGTGCAAAAAGTGTTTTTTAACACAAGTGCGAAAAGTGGTTTTTCAACACTAATACAAGTGCAAAAGTGGTTTTTCAACACTAACACAAGTGCGAAAAGTGTTTTTTCCACACTAATACAACTGCAAAAGTGCTTTCCTGCACCAACACAAGTGCGAAAAGTGGTTTTTCAACACTAGCACAAGTGCGAAAAGTGGTTTTTCAACACTAACACAAGTGCGAAAAGTGGTTTTTCAACACTAACACAAGTGCGAAAAGTGGTTTTTCCACACTAATACAAGTGCAAAAGTGGTTTCCTGCACCAACACAAGTGCGAAAAGTGGTTTTTCAACACTAACACAAGTGCAAAAAGTGGTTTTTCAACACTAACACAAGTGCGAAAAGTGGTTTTTCAACACTAACACAAGTGCGAAAAGTGGTTTTTCCACACTAATACAAGTGCGAAAAGTGGTTTTTCCACACTAATACAAGTGCAAAAGTGGTTTCCTGCACCAACACAAGTGCGAAAAGTGGTTTTTCAACACTATCACAAGTGCAAAAAGTGGTTTTTCAACACTGACACAAGTGCGAAAAGTGGTTTCCTGCACCAGCACAAGTGCGAAAAGTGGTTTTTCAACACTAACACAAGTGCGAAAAGTGGTTTTTCAACACTTACACAAGTGCGAAAAGTGGTTTTTCCACACTATTACCAGTGCAAAAGTGGTTTCCTGCACCAACACAAGTGCGAAAAGTGGTTTTTCAACACTAACACAAGTGCGAAAAGTGGTTTTTCCACACTAATACAAGTGCAAAAGTGGTTTCCTGCACCAACACAAGTGCGAAAAGTGGTTTTTCAACACTAACACAGGTGCGAAAAGTCGTTTTTCAACACTATCATAAGTGCAAAAAGTGTTTTTTCCACACTAATACAAGTGCGAAAAGTGGTTTTTCAACACTAACACAAGTGCGAAAAGTGGTTTTTCCACACTAATACAAGTGCAAAAGTGGTGTCCTGCACCAACACAAGTGCGAAAAGTGTTTTTCAACACTAACACAAGTGCGAAAAGTGGTTTTTCAACACTAACACAAGTGCGAAAAGTGTTTTTTCCACACTAATACAAGTGCAAAAGTGGTTTCCTGCACTAACACAAGTGCGAAAAGTGGTTTTTCAACACTAACACAAGTGCGAAAAGTGGTTTTTCAACACCAACACAAGTGCGAAAAGTGGTTTTTCAACACTAACACAAGTGTGAAAAGTGGTTTTTCAACACTAACACAAGTGCGAAAAGTGGTTTTCCACACTAATACAAGTGCAAAAGTGGTTTCCTGCACCAACACAAGTGCGAAAAGTGGTTTTTCAACACTAACACAAGTACGAAAAGTGTTTTTTCAACACTATCACAAGTGCAAAAAGTGTTTTTTCCACACTAATACAAGTGAAAAAGTGGTTTCCTGCACCAACACAAGTGCGAAAAGTGGTTTTTCAACACTAACACAAGTGCGAAAAGTGGTTTTTCCACACTAATACAAGTGCAAAAGTGGTTTCCTGCACCAACACAAGTGCGAAAAGTGGTTTTTCAACACTAACACAAGGGCGAAAAGTGGTTTTTCCACACTAATACAAGTGCAACAGTGGTTTCCTGCACCAACACAAGTGCGAAAAGTGGTTTTTCAACACTAATACAAGTGCGAAAAGTGGTTTTTCAACACTAACACAAGTGCGAAAAGTGGTTTTTCAACACTAACACAAGTGTGAAAAGTGGTTTTTCCACACTAATACAAGTGTGAAAAGTGGTTTTTCAACACTAACACAAGTGCGAAAAGTGGTTTTTCCACACTAATACAAGTGCAAAAGTGGTTTCCTGCACCAACACAAGTGCGAAAAGTGGTTTTTCAACACTAACACAAGTGCGAAAAGTGGTTTTTCAACACTAACACAAGTGCGAAAAGTGGTTTTTCAACACTAACACAAGTGCGAAAAGTGGTTTTTCCACACTAATACAAGTGCGAAAAGTGTTTTTTCCACACTAATACAAGTGCAAAAGTGGTTTCCTGCACCAACACAAGTGCGAAAAGTGGTTTTTCAACACTATCACAAGTGCAAAAAGTGGTTTTTCAACACTAACAAAAGTGCGAAAAGTGGTTTCCTGCACCAGCACAAGTGCGAAAAGTGCTTTTTCAACACTAACACAAGTGCGAAAAGTGTTTTTTCAACACTTACACAAGTGCGAAAAGTGGTTTTTCACCACTAACACAAGTGCGAAAAGTGGTTTTTCCACACTAATACAAGTGAAAAAGTGGTGTCCTGCACCAACACAAGTGCGAAAAGTGGTTTTTCAACACTAACACAAGTGCAAAAAGTGGTTTTTCAACACTAACACAAGTGCGAAAAGTGTTTTTTCCACACTAATACAAGTGCAAAAGTGGTTTCCTGCACCAACACAAGTGCGAAAAGTGGTTTTTCAACACTAACACAAGTGCGAAAAGTGGTTTTTCAACACTAACACAAGTGCGAAAAGTGGTTTTTCAACACTATCACAAGTGCAAAAAGTTTTTTTCCACACTAATACAAGTGCAAAAGTGGTTTCCTGCACCAACGCAAGTGCGAAAAGTGGTTTTTCAACACTAACACAAGTGCAAAAAGTGGTTTTTCAACACTATCACAAGTGCAAAAAGTGTTTTTTCCACACTAATACAAGTGCAACAGTGGTTTCCTGCACCAACACAAGTGCGAAAAGTGGTTTTTCAACACTAACACAAGTGCGAAAAGTGGTTTTTCAACACTAACACAAGTGCGAAAAGTGGTTTTCCACACTAATACAAGTGCAAAAGTGGTTTCCTGCACCAACACAAGTGCGAAAAGTGGTTTTTCAACACTAACACAAGTACGAAAAGTGTTTTTTCAACACTATCACAAGTGCAAAAAGTGTTTTTTCAACACTAACGCAAGTGCGAAAAGTGGTTTTTCAACACTAACACAAGTGCAAAAAGTGTTTTTTAACACAAGTGCGAAAAGTGGTTTTTCAACACTAATACAAGTGCAAAAGTGGTTTTTCAACACTAACACAAGTGCGAAAAGTGTTTTTTCCACACTAATACAACTGCAAAAGTGGTTTCCTGCACCAACACAAGTGCGAAAAGTGGTTTTTCAACACTAGCACAAGTGCGAAAAGTGGTTTTTCAACACTAACACAAGTGCGAAAAGTGGTTTTTCAACACTAACACAAGTGCGAAAAGTGGTTTTTCCACACTAATACAAGTGCAAAAGTGGTTTCCTGCACCAACACAAGTGCGAAAAGTGGTTTTTCAACACTAACACAAGTGCAAAAAGTGGTTTTTCAACACTAACACAAGTGCGAAAAGTGGTTTTTCAACACTAACACAAGTGCGAAAAGTGGTTTTTCCACACTAATACAAGTGCGAAAAGTGTTTTTTCCACACTAATACAAGTGCAAAAGTGGTTTCCTGCACCAACACAAGTGCGAAAAGTGGTTTTTCAACACTTACACAAGTGCGAAAAGTGGTTTTTCCACACTATTACCAGTGCAAAAGTGGTTTCCTGCACCAACACAAGTGCGAAAAGTGTTTTTTCAACACTAACACAAGTGCGAAAAGTGGTTTTTCCACACTAATACAAGTGCAAAAGTGGTTTCCTGCACCAACACAAGTGCGAAAAGTGGTTTTTCAACACTAACACAGGTGCGAAAAGTCGTTTTTCAACACTATCATAAGTGCAAAAAGTGTTTTTTCCACACTAATACAAGTGCGAAAAGTGGTTTTTCAATACTAACACAAGTGCGAAAAGTGGTTTTTCCACACTAATACAAGTGCAAAAGTGGTGTCCTGCACCAACACAAGTGCGAAAAGTGTTTTTCAACACTAACACAAGTGCGAAAAGTGGGTTTTCAACACTAACACAAGTGCGAAAAGTGTTTTTTCCACACTAATACAAGTGCAAAAGTGGTTTCCTGCACTAACACAAGTGCGAAAAGTGGTTTTTCAACACTAACACAAGTGCGAAAAGTGGTTTTTCAACACTAACACAAGTGCGAAAAGTGGTTTTTCAACACTAACACAAGTGCGAAAAGTGGTTTTTCAACACTATCACAAGTGCAAACAGTGTTTTTTCCACACTAATACAAGTGCAAAAGTGGTTTCCTGCACCAACACAAGTGCGAAAAGTGGTTTTTCAACACTAACACAAGTGCGAAAAGTGTTTTTTCAACACTATCACAAGTGCAAAAAGTGTTTTTTCCACACTAATACAAGTGCAACAGTGGTTTCCTGCACCAAGTCAAGTGCGAAAAGTGGTTTTTCAACACTAACACAAGTGCGAAAAGTGGTTTTTCAACACTAACACAAGTGCGAAAAGTGGTTTTTCCACACTAATACAAGTGCGAAAAGTGGTTTTTCCACACTAATACAAGTGCAAAAGTGGTTTCCTGCACCAACACAAGTGCGAAAAGTGGTTTTTCAACACTATCACAAGTGCAAAAAGTGGTTTTTCAACACTGACACAAGTGCGAAAAGTGGTTTCCTGCACCAGCACAAGTGCGAAAAGTGGTTTTTCAACACTAACACAAGTGCGAAAAGTGGTTTTTCAACACTTACACAAGTGCGAAAAGTGGTTTTTCCACACTATTACCAGTGCAAAAGTGGTTTCCTGCACCAACACAAGTGCGAAAAGTGGTTTTTCAACACTAACACAAGTGCGAAAAGTGGTTTTTCCACACTAATACAAGTGCAAAAGTGGTTTCCTGCACCAACACAAGTGCGAAAAGTGGTTTTTCAACACTAACACAGGTGCGAAAAGTCGTTTTTCAACACTATCATAAGTGCAAAAAGTGTTTTTTCCACACTAATACAAGTGCGAAAAGTGGTTTTTCAACACTAACACAAGTGCGAAAAGTGGTTTTTCCACACTAATACAAGTGCAAAAGTGGTGTCCTGCACCAACACAAGTGCGAAAAGTGTTTTTCAACACTAACACAAGTGCGAAAAGTGGTTTTTCAACACTAACACAAGTGCGAAAAGTGTTTTTTCCACACTAATACAAGTGCAAAAGTGGTTTCCTGCACTAACACAAGTGCGAAAAGTGGTTTTTCAACACTAACACAAGTGCGAAAAGTGGTTTTTCAACACCAACACAAGTGCGAAAAGTGGTTTTTCAACACTAACACAAGTGCGAAAAGTGGTTTTTCAACACTAACACAAGTGCGAAAAGTGGTTTTCCACACTAATACAAGTGCAAAAGTGGTTTCCTGCACCAACACAAGTGCGAAAAGTGGTTTTTCAACACTAACACAAGTACGAAAAGTGTTTTTTCAACACTATCACAAGTGCAAAAAGTGTTTTTTCCACACTAATACAAGTGAAAAAGTGGTTTCCTGCACCAACACAAGTGCGAAAAGTGGTTTTTCAACACTAACACAAGTGCGAAAAGTGGTTTTTCCACACTAATACAAGTGCAAAAGTGGTTTCCTGCACCAACACAAGTGCGAAAAGTGGTTTTTCAACACTAACACAAGGGCAAAAAGTGGTTTTTCCACACTAATACAAGTGCAACAGTGGTTTCCTGCACCAACACAAGTGCGAAAAGTGGTTTTTCAACACTAATACAAGTGCGAAAAGTGGTTTTTCAACACTAACACAAGTGCGAAAAGTGGTTTTTCAACACTAACACAAGTGTGAAAAGTGGTTTTTCCACACTAATACAAGTGTGAAAAGTGGTTTTTCAACACTAACACAAGTGCGAAAAGTGGTTTTTCCACACTAATACAAGTGCAAAAGTGGTTTCCTGCACCAACACAAGTGCGAAAAGTGGTTTTTCAACACTAACACAAGTGCGAAAAGTGGTTTTTCAACACTAACACAAGTGCGAAAAGTGGTTTTTCAACACTAACACAAGTGCGAAAAGTGGTTTTTCCACACTAATACAAGTGCGAAAAGTGTTTTTTCCACACTAATACAAGTGCAAAAGTGGTTTCCTGCACCAACACAAGTGCGAAAAGTGGTTTTTCAACACTATCACAAGTGCAAAAAGTGGTTTTTCAACACTAACAAAAGTGCGAAAAGTGGTTTCCTGCACCAGCACAAGTGCGAAAAGTGCTTTTTCAACACTAACACAAGTGCGAAAAGTGTTTTTTCAACACTTACACAAGTGCGAAAAGTGGTTTTTCACCACTAACACAAGTGCGAAAAGTGGTTTTTCCACACTAATACAAGTGAAAAAGTGGTGTCCTGCACCAACACAAGTGCGAAAATTGGTTTTTCAACACTAACACAAGTGCAAAAAGTGGTTTTTCAACACTAACACAAGTGCGAAAAGTGTTTTTTCCACACTAATACAAGTGCAAAAGTGGTTTCCTGCACCAACACAAGTGCGAAAAGTGGTTTTTCAACACTAACACAAGTGCGAAAAGTGGTTTTTCAACACTAACACAAGTGCGAAAAGTGGTTTTTCAACACTATCACAAGTGCAAAAAGTTTTTTTTCCACACTAATACAAGTGCAAAAGTGGTTTCCTGCACCAACGCAAGTGCGAAAAGTGGTTTTTCAACACTAACACAAGTGCGAAAAGTGGTTTTTCAACACTATCACAAGTGCAAAAAGTGTTTTTTCCACACTAATACAAGTGCAACAGTGGTTTCCTGCACCAACACAAGTGCGAAAAGTGGTTTTTCAACACTAACACAAGTGCGAAAAGTGGTTTTTCAACACTAACACAAGTGCGAAAAGTGGTTTTCCACACTAATACAAGTGCAAAAGTGGTTTCCTGCACCAACACAAGTGCGAAAAGTGGTTTTTCAACACTAACACAAGTACGAAAAGTGTTTTTTCAACACTATCACAAGTGCAAAAAGTGTTTTTTCAACACTAACGCAAGTGCGAAAAGTGGTTTTTCAACACTAACACAAGTGCAAAAAGTGTTTTTTAACACAAGTGCGAAAAGTGGTTTTTCAACACTAATACAAGTGCAAAAGTGGTTTTTCAACACTAACACAAGTGCGAAAAGTGTTTTTTCCACACTAATACAACTGCAAAAGTGGTTTCCTGCACCAACACAAGTGCGAAAAGTGGTTTTTCAACACTAGCACAAGTGCGAAAAGTGGTTTTTCAACACTAACACAAGTGCGAAAAGTGGTTTTTCAACACTAACACAAGTGCGAAAAGTGGTTTTTCCACACTAATACAAGTGCAAAAGTGGTTTCCTGCACCAACACAAGTGCGAAAAGTGGTTTTTCAACACTAACACAAGTGCAAAAAGTGGTTTTTCAACACTAACACAAGTGCGAAAAGTGGTTTTTCAACACTAACACAAGTGCGAAAAGTGGTTTTTCCACACTAATACAAGTGCGAAAAGTGTTTTTTCCACACTAATACAAGTGCAAAAGTGGTTTCCTGCACCAACACAAGTGCGAAAAGTGGTTTTTCAACACTATCACAAGTGCAAAAAGTGGTTTTTCAACACTGACACAAGTGCGAAAAGTGGTTTCCTGCACCAGCACAAGTGCGAAAAGTGGTTTTTCAACACTAACACAAGTGCGAAAAGTGGTTTTTCAACACTTACACAAGTGCGAAAAGTGGTTTTTCCACACTATTACCAGTGCAAAAGTGGTTTCCTGCACCAACACAAGTGCGAAAAGTGTTTTTTCAACACTAACACAAGTGCGAAAAGTGGTTTTTCCACACTAATACAAGTGCAAAAGTGGTTTCCTGCACCAACACAAGTGCGAAAAGTGGTTTTTCAACACTAACACAGGTGCGAAAAGTCGTTTTTCAACACTATCATAAGTGCAAAAAGTGTTTTTTCCACACTAATACAAGTGCGAAAAGTGGTTTTTCAACACTAACACAAGTGCGAAAAGTGGTTTTTCCACACTAATACAAGTGCAAAAGTGGTGTCCTGCACCAACACAAGTGCGAAAAGTGTTTTTCAACACTAACACAAGTGCGAAAAGTGGTTTTTCAACACTAACACAAGTGCGAAAAGTGTTTTTTCCACACTAATACAAGTGCAAAAGTGGTTTCCTGCACTAACACAAGTGCGAAAAGTGGTTTTTCAACACTAACACAAGTGCGAAAAGTGGTTTTTCAACACTAACACAAGTGCGAAAAGTGGTTTTTCAACACTAACACAAGTGCGAAAAGTGGTTTTTCAACACTATCACAAGTGCAAACAGTGTTTTTTCCACACTAATACAAGTGCAAAAGTGGTTTCCTGCACCAACACAAGTGCGAAAAGTGGTTTTTCAACACTAACACAAGTGCGAAAAGTGTTTTTTCAACACTATCACAAGTGCAAAAAGTGTTTTTTCCACACTAATACAAGTGCAACAGTGGTTTCCTGCACCAAGACAAGTGCGAAAAGTGGTTTTTCAACACTAACACAAGTGCGAAAAGTGGTTTTTCAACACTAACACAAGTGCGAAAAGTGTTTTTTCCACACTAATACAAGTGCAAAAGTGGTTTCCTGCACCAACACAAGTGCGAAAAGTGGTTTTTCAACACTAACACAAGTGCGAAAAATGGTTTTTCAACACTAACGCAAGTGCGAAAAGTGGTTTTTCAACACTATCACAAGTGCAAAAAGTGTTTTTTCCACACTAATACAAGTGCAAAAGTGTTTTCCTGCACCAACACAAGTGCGAAAAGTGGTTTTTCAACACTAACACAAGTGCGAAAAGTGGTTTTTCAACACTAACACAAGTGCGAAAAGTGGTTTTCCACACTAATACAAGTGCAAAAGTGGTTTCCTGCACCAACACAAGTGCGAAAAGTGGTTTTTCAACACTAACACAAGTACGAAAAGTGTTTTTTCAACACTATCACAAGTGCAAAAAGTGTTTTTTCCACACTAATACAAGTGAAAAAGTGGTTTCCTGCACCAACACAAGTGCGAAAAGTGGTTTTTCAACACTAACACAAGTGCGAAAAGTGGTTTTTCCACACTAATACAAGTGCAAAAGTGGTTTCCTGCACCAACACAAGTGCGAAAAGTGGTTTTTCAACACTAACACAAGGGCGAAAAGTGGTTTTTCCACACTAATACAAGTGCAACAGTGGTTTCCTGCACCAACACAAGTGCGAAAAGTGGTTTTTCAACACTAATACAAGTGCGAAAAGTGGTTTTTCAACACTAACACAAGTGCGAAAAGTGGTTTTTCAACACTAACACAAGTGCGAAAAGTGGTTTTTCCACACTCATACAAGTGTGAAAAGTGGTTTTTCAACACTAACACAAGTGCGAAAAGTGTTTTTTCCACACTCATACAAGTGCAAAAGTGGTTTCCTGCACCAACACAAGTGCGAAAAGTGGTTTTTCAACACTATCACAAGTGCGAAAAGTGGTTTTTCAACACTAACACAAGTGCAAAAGTGGTTTCCTGCACCAACACAAGTGCAAAAAGTGGTTTATCAACACTAACACAAGTGCAAAAAGTGGTTTTTCAACACTGACATAAGTGCGAAAAGTGGTTTTTCAACACTATCACAAGTGCAAAAAGTGTTTTTTAACACAAGTGCGAAAAGTGGTTTTTCAACACTAATACAAGTGCAAAAGTGGTTTTTCAACACTAACACAAGTGCGAAAAGTGTTTTTTCCACACTAATACAACTGCAAAAGTGGTTTCCTGCACCAACACAAGTGCGAAAAGTGGTTTTTCAACACTAGCACAAGTGCGAAAAGTGGTTTTTCAACACTAACACAAGTGCGAAAAGTGGTTTTTCAACACTAACACAAGTGCGAAAAGTGGTTTTTCCACACTAATACAAGTGCAAAAGTGGTTTCCTGCACCAACACAAGTGCGAAAAGTGGTTTTTCAACACTAACACAAGTGCAAAAAGTGGTTTTTCAACACTAACACAAGTGCGAAAAGTGGTTTTTCAACACTAATACAAGTGCAAAAGTGGTTTCCTGCACCAACACAAGTGCGAAAAGTGGTTTTTCAACACTAACACAAGTGCAAAAAGTGGTTTTTCAACACTAACATAAGTGCGAAAAGTGGTTTTTCAACACTAACACAAGTGCGAAAAGTGGTTTTTCCACACTAATACAAGTGCAAAAGTGGTTTCCTGCACCAACACAAGTGCGAAAAGTGGTTTTTCAACACTAACACAAGTGCAAAAAGTGGTTTTTCAACACTAACACAAGTGCGAAAAGTGGTTTTTCAACACTAACACAAGTGCGAAAAGTGGTTTTTCCACACTAATACAAGTGCAAAAAGTGTTTTTTCCACACTAATACAAGTGCAAAAGTGGTTTCCTGCACCAACACAAGTGTGAAAAGTGGTTTTTCAACACTATCACAAGTGCAAAAAGTGGTTTTTCAACACTGACACAAGTGCGAAAAGTGGTTTCCTGCACCAGCACAAGTGCGAAAAGTGGTTTTTCAACACTAACACAAGTGCGAAAAGTGGTTTTTCAACACTTACACAAGTGCAAAAAGTGGTTTTTCCACACTATTACCAGTGCAAAAGTGGTTTCCTGCACCAACACAAGTGCGAAAAGTGGTTTTTCAACACTAACACAAGTGCGAAAAGTGGTTTTTCCACACTAATACAAGTGCAAAAGTGGTTTCCTGCACCAACACAAGTGCGAAAAGTGGTTTTTCAACACTAACACAGGTGCGAAAAGTCGTTTTTCAACACTATCATAAGTGCAAAAAGTGTTTTTTCCACACTAATACAAGTGCGAAAAGTGGTTTTTCAACACTAACACAAGTGCGAAAAGTGGTTTTTCCACACTAATACAAGTGCAAAAGTGGTGCCCTGCACCAACACAAGTGCGAAAAGTGGTTTTTCAACACTAACACAAGTGCGAAAAGTGGTTTTTCAACACTAACACAAGTGCGAAAAGTGTTTTTTCCACACTAATACAAGTGCAAAAGTGGTTTCCTGCACCATCACAAGTGCGAAAAGTGGTTTTTCAACACTAACACAAGTGCGAAAAGTGGTTTTTCAACACTAACACAAGTGCGAAAAGTGGTTTTTCAACACTATCACAAGTGCAAAAAGTGTTTTTTCCACACTAATACAAGTGCAAAAGTGGTTTCCTGCACCAACACAAGTGCGAAAAGTGGTTTTTCAACACTAACACAAGTGCGAAAAGTGTTTTTTCAACACTATCACAAGTGCAAAAAGTGTTTTTTCCACACTAATACAAGTGCAACAGTGGTTTCCTGCACCAAGACAAGTGCGAAAAGTGGTTTTTCAACACTAACACAAGTGCGAAAAGTGGTTTTTCAACACTAACACAAGTGCGAAAAGTGTTTTTTCCACACTAATACAAGTGCAAAAGTGGTTTCCTGCACCAACACAAGTGCGAAAAGTGGTTTTTCAACACTAACACAAGTGCGAAAAATGGTTTTTCAACACTAACGCAAGTGCGAAAAGTGGTTTTTCAACACTATCACAAGTGCAAAAAGTGTTTTTTCCACACTAATACAAGTGCAAAAGTGTTTTCCTGCACCAACACAAGTGCGAAAAGTGGTTTTTCAACACTAACACAAGTGCGAAAAGTGGTTTTTCAACACTAACACAAGTGCGAAAAGTGGTTTTCCACACTAATACAAGTGCAAAAGTGGTTTCCTGCACCAACACAAGTGCGAAAAGTGGTTTTTCAACACTAACACAAGTACGAAAAGTGTTTTTTCAACACTATCACAAGTGCAAAAAGTGTTTTTTCCACACTAATACAAGTGAAAAAGTGGTTTCCTGCACCAACACAAGTGCGAAAAGTGGTTTTTCAACACTAACACAAGTGCGAAAAGTGGTTTTTCCACACTAATACAAGTGCAACAGTGGTTTCCTGCACCAACACAAGTGCGAAAAGTGGTTTTTCAACACTAATACAAGTGCGAAAAGTGGTTTTTCAACACTAACACAAGTGCGAAAAGTGGTTTTTCAACACTAACACAAGTGCGAAAAGTGGTTTTTCCACACTAATACAAGTGTGAAAAGTGGTTTTTCAACACTAACACAAGTGCGAAAAGTGGTTTTTCCACACTAATACAAGTGCAAAAGTGGTTTCCTGCACCAACACAAGTGCAAAAAGTGGTTTTTCAACACTAACACAAGTGCGAAAAGTGGTTTTTCAACACTAACACAAGTGCGAAAAGTGGTTTTTCAACACTAACACAAGTGCGAAAAGTGGTTTTTCCACACTAATACAAGTGCGAAAAGTGTTTTTTCCACACTAATACAAGTGCAAAAGTGGTTTCCTGCACCAACACAAGTGCGAAAAGTGGTTTTTCAACACTATCACAAGTGCAAAAAGTGGTTTTTCAACACTAACAAAAGTGCGAAAAGTGGTTTCCTGCACCAGCACAAGTGCGAAAAGTGGTTTTTCAACACTAACACAAGTGCGAAAAGTGTTTTTTCAACACTTACACAAGTGCGAAAAGTGGTTTTTCACCACTAACACAAGTGCGAAAAGTGGTTTTTCCACACTAATACAAGTGAAAAAGTGGTGTCCTGCACCAACACAAGTGCGAAAAGTTGTTTTTCAACACTAACACAAGTGCGAAAAGTGGTTTTTCAACACTAACACAAGTGCGAAAAGTGTTTTTTCCACACTAATACAAGTGCAAAAGTGGTTTCCTGCACCAACACAAGTGCGAAAAGTGGTTTTTCAACACTAACACAAGTGCGAAAAGTGGTTTTTCAACACTAACACAAGTGCGAAAAGTGGTTTTTCAACACTATCACAAGTGCAAAAAGTTTTTTTTCCACACTAATACAAGTGCAAAAGTGGTTTCCTGCACCAACGCAAGTGCGAAAAGTGGTTTTTCAACACTAACACAAGTGCGAAAAGTGGTTTTTCAACACTATCACAAGTGCAAAAAGTGTTTTTTCCACACTAATACAAGTGCAACAGTGGTTTCCTGCACCAACACAAGTGCGAAAAGTGGTTTTTCAACACTAACACAAGTGCGAAAAGTGGTTTTTCAACACTAACACAAGTGCGAAAAGTGTTTTTTCCACACGAAAACAAGTGCAAAAGTGGTTTCCTGCACCAACACAAGTGCGAAAAGTGGTTTTTCAACACTAACACAAGTGCGAAAAGTGGTTTTTCAACACTAACGCAAGTGCGAAAAGTGGTTTTTCAACACTATCACAAGTGCAAAAAGTGTTTTTTCCACACTAATACAAGTGCAAAAGTGGTTTCCTGCACTAACACAAGTGCGAAAAGTGGTTTTTCAACACTAACACAAGTGCGAAAAGTGTTTTTTCAACACTAACACAAGTGCGAAAAGTGGTTTTTCCACACTAATACAAGTGCAAAAGTGTTTTCCTGCACCAATACAAGTGCGAAAGTGGTTTCCTGCACCAACACAAGGGCGAAAAGTGGTTTTTCAACACTAACACAAGTGCGAAAAGTGGTTTTCCACACTAATACAAGTGCAAAAGTGGTTTCCTGCACCAACACAAGTGCGAAAAGTGGTTTTTCAACACTAACACAAGTACGAAAAGTGTTTTTTCAACACTAATACAAGTGCAAAAGTGGTTTCCTGCACCAATACAAGTGCGAAAAGTGGTTTTTCAACACTATCACAAGTGTAAAAAGTGTTTTTTCCACACTAATACAAGTGCAAAAGTGGTTTCCTGCACCAACACAAGTGCGAAAAGTGGTTTTTCAACACTAACACAAGTGCGAAAAGTGATTTTTCAACACTATCACAAGTGCAAAAAGTGTTTTTTCCACACTAATACAAGTGCAAAAGTGGTTTCCTGCACCAACACAAGTGCGAAAAGTGGTTTTTCAACACTAACACAAGTGCGAAAAGTGGTTTTTCAACACTAACACAAGTGCGAAAAGTGTTTTTTCCACACTAATACAAGTGCAAAAGTGGTTTCCTGCACCAACACAAGTGCGAAAAGTGGTTTTTCAACACTAACACAAGTGCAAAAAGTGGTTTTTCAACACTAACATAAGTGCGAAAAGTGGTTTTTCAACACTAACACAAGTGCGAAAAGTGGTTTTTCCACACTAATACAAGTGCAAAAGTGGTTTCCTGCACCAACACAAGTGCGAAAAGTGGTTTTTCAACACTAACACAAGTGCAAAAAGTGGTTTTTCAACACTAACACAAGTGCGAAAAGTGGTTTTTCAACACTAACACAAGTGCGAAAAGTGGTTTTTCCACACTAATACAAGTGCAAAAAGTGTTTTTTCCACACTAATACAAGTGCAAAAGTGGTTTCCTGCACCAACACAAGTGCGAAAAGTGGTTTTTCAACACTATCACAAGTGCAAAAAGTGGTTTTTCAACACTGACACAAGTGCGAAAAGTGGTTTCCTGCACCAGCACAAGTGCGAAAAGTGGTTTTTCAACACTAACAAGTGCGAAAAGTGGTTTTTCAACACTTACACAAGTGCGAAAAGTGGTTTTTCCACACTATTACCAGTGCAAAAGTGGTTTCCTGCACCAACACAAGTGCGAAAAGTGGTTTTTCAACACTAACACAAGTGCGAAAAGTGGTTTTTCCACACTAATACAAGTGCAAAAGTGGTTTCCTGCACCAACACAAGTGCGAAAAGTGGTTTTTCAACACTAACACAGGTGCGAAAAGTCGTTTTTCAACACTATCATAAGTGCAAAAAGTGTTTTTTCCACACTAATACAAGTGCGAAAAGTGGTTTTTCAACACTAACACAAGTGCAAAAAGTGGTTTTTCCACACTAATACAAGTGCAAAAGTGGTGCCCTGCACCAACACAAGTGCGAAAAGTGGTTTTTCAACACTAACACAAGTGCGAAAAGTGGTTTTTCAACACTAACACAAGTGCGAAAAGTGTTTTTTCCACACTAATACAAGTGCAAAAGTGGTTTCCTGCACCATCACAAGTGCGAAAAGTGGTTTTTCAACACTAACACAAGTGCGAAAAGTGGTTTTTCAACACTAACACAAGTGCGAAAAGTGGTTTTTCAACACTATCACAAGTGCAAAAAGTGTTTTTTCCACACTAATACAAGTGCAAAAGTGGTTTCCTGCACCAACACAAGTGCGAAAAGTGGTTTTTCAACACTAACACAAGTGCAAAAAGTGGTTTTTCAACACTAACACAAGTGCGAAAAGTGGTTTTTCAACACTAATACAAGTGCAAAAGTGGTTTCCTGCACCAACACAAGTGCGAAAAGTGGTTTTTCAACACTAACACAAGTGCAAAAAGTGGTTTTTCAACACTAACATAAGTGCGAAAAGTGGTTTTTCAACACTAACACAAGTGCGAAAAGTGGTTTTTCCACACTAATACAAGTGCAAAAGTGGTTTCCTGCACCAACACAAGTGCGAAAAGTGGTTTTTCAACACTAACACAAGTGCAAAAAGTGGTTTTTCAACACTAACACAAGTGCGAAAAGTGGTTTTTCAACACTAACACAAGTGCGAAAAGTGGTTTTTCCACACTAATACAAGTGCAAAAAGTGTTTTTTCCACACTAATACAAGTGCAAAAGTGGTTTCCTGCACCAACACAAGTGTGAAAAGTGGTTTTTCAACACTATCACAAGTGCAAAAAGTGGTTTTTCAACACTGACACAAGTGCGAAAAGTGGTTTCCTGCACCAGCACAAGTGCGAAAAGTGGTTTTTCAACACTAACACAAGTGCGAAAAGTGGTTTTTCAACACTTACACAAGTGCAAAAAGTGGTTTTTCCACACTATTACCAGTGCAAAAGTGGTTTCCTGCACCAACACAAGTGCGAAAAGTGGTTTTTCAACACTAACACAAGTGCGAAAAGTGGTTTTTCCACACTAATACAAGTGCAAAAGTGGTTTCCTGCACCAACACAAGTGCGAAAAGTGGTTTTTCAACACTAACACAAGTGCAAAAAGTGGTTTTTCAACACTAACACAAGTGCGAAAAGTGGTTTTTCAACACTAATACAAGTGCAAAAGTGGTTTCCTGCACCAACACAAGTGCGAAAAGTGGTTTTTCAACACTAACACAAGTGCAAAAAGTGGTTTTTCAACACTAACATAAGTGCGAAAAGTGGTTTTTCAACACTAACACAAGTGCGAAAAGTGGTTTTTCCACACTAATACAAGTGCAAAAGTGGTTTCCTGCACCAACACAAGTGCGAAAAGTGGTTTTTCAACACTAACACAAGTGCAAAAAGTGGTTTTTCAACACTAACACAAGTGCGAAAAGTGGTTTTTCAACACTAACACAAGTGCGAAAAGTGGTTTTTCCACACTAATACAAGTGCAAAAAGTGTTTTTTCCACACTAATACAAGTGCAAAAGTGGTTTCCTGCACCAACACAAGTGTGAAAAGTGGTTTTTCAACACTATCACAAGTGCAAAAAGTGGTTTTTCAACACTGACACAAGTGCGAAAAGTGGTTTCCTGCACCAGCACAAGTGCGAAAAGTGGTTTTTCAACACTAACACAAGTGCGAAAAGTGGTTTTTCAACACTTACACAAGTGCAAAAAGTGGTTTTTCCACACTATTACCAGTGCAAAAGTGGTTTCCTGCACCAACACAAGTGCGAAAAGTGGTTTTTCAACACTAACACAAGTGCGAAAAGTGGTTTTTCCACACTAATACAAGTGCAAAAGTGGTTTCCTGCACCAACACAAGTGCGAAAAGTGGTTTTTCAACACTAACACAGGTGCGAAAAGTCGTTTTTCAACACTATCATAAGTGCAAAAAGTGTTTTTTCCACACTAATACAAGTGCGAAAAGTGGTTTTTCAACACTAACACAAGTGCGAAAAGTGGTTTTTCCACACTAATACAAGTGCAAAAGTGGTGCCCTGCACCAACACAAGTGCGAAAAGTGGTTTTTCAACACTAACACAAGTGCGAAAAGTGGTTTTTCAACACTAACACAAGTGCGAAAAGTGTTTTTTCCACACTAATACAAGTGCAAAAGTGGTTTCCTGCACCATCACAAGTGCGAAAAGTGGTTTTTCAACACTAACACAAGTGCGAAAAGTGGTTTTTCAACACTAACACAAGTGCGAAAAGTGGTTTTTCAACACTATCACAAGTGCAAAAAGTGTTTTTTCCACACTAATACAAGTGCAAAAGTGGTTTCCTGCACCAACACAAGTGCGAAAAGTGGTTTTTCAACACTAACACAAGTGCGAAAAGTGTTTTTTCAACACTATCACAAGTGCAAAAAGTGTTTTTTCCACACTAATACAAGTGCAACAGTGGTTTCCTGCACCAAGACAAGTGCGAAAAGTGGTTTTTCAACACTAACACAAGTGCGAAAAGTGGTTTTTCAACACTAACACAAGTGCGAAAAGTGTTTTTTCCACACTAATACAAGTGCAAAAGTGGTTTCCTGCACCAACACAAGTGCGAAAAGTGGTTTTTCAACACTAACACAAGTGCGAAAAATGGTTTTTCAACACTAACGCAAGTGCGAAAAGTGGTTTTTCAACACTATCACAAGTGCAAAAAGTGTTTTTTCCACACTAATACAAGTGCAAAAGTGTTTTCCTGCACCAACACAAGTGCGAAAAGTGGTTTTTCAACACTAACACAAGTGCGAAAAGTGGTTTTTCAACACTAACACAAGTGCGAAAAGTGGTTTTCCACACTAATACAAGTGCAAAAGTGGTTTCCTGCACCAACACAAGTGCGAAAAGTGGTTTTTCAACACTAACACAAGTACGAAAAGTGTTTTTTCAACACTATCACAAGTGCAAAAAGTGTTTTTTCCACACTAATACAAGTGAAAAAGTGGTTTCCTGCACCAACACAAGTGCGAAAAGTGGTTTTTCAACACTAACACAAGTGCGAAAAGTGGTTTTTCCACACTAATACAAGTGCAACAGTGGTTTCCTGCACCAACACAAGTGCGAAAAGTGGTTTTTCAACACTAATACAAGTGCGAAAAGTGGTTTTTCAACACTAACACAAGTGCGAAAAGTGGTTTTTCAACACTAACACAAGTGCGAAAAGTGGTTTTTCCACACTAATACAAGTGTGAAAAGTGGTTTTTCAACACTAACACAAGTGCGAAAAGTGGTTTTTCCACACTAATACAAGTGCAAAAGTGGTTTCCTGCACCAACACAAGTGCAAAAAGTGGTTTTTCAACACTAACACAAGTGCGAAAAGTGGTTTTTCAACACTAACACAAGTGCGAAAAGTGGTTTTTCAACACTAACACAAGTGCGAAAAGTGGTTTTTCCACACTAATACAAGTGCGAAAAGTGTTTTTTCCACACTAATACAAGTGCAAAAGTGGTTTCCTGCACCAACACAAGTGCGAAAAGTGGTTTTTCAACACTATCACAAGTGCAAAAAGTGGTTTTTCAACACTAACAAAAGTGCGAAAAGTGGTTTCCTGCACCAGCACAAGTGCGAAAAGTGGTTTTTCAACACTAACACAAGTGCGAAAAGTGTTTTTTCAACACTTACACAAGTGCGAAAAGTGGTTTTTCACCACTAACACAAGTGCGAAAAGTGGTTTTTCCACACTAATACAAGTGAAAAAGTGGTGTCCTGCACCAACACAAGTGCGAAAAGTTGTTTTTCAACACTAACACAAGTGCGAAAAGTGGTTTTTCAACACTAACACAAGTGCGAAAAGTGTTTTTTCCACACTAATACAAGTGCAAAAGTGGTTTCCTGCACCAACACAAGTGCGAAAAGTGGTTTTTCAACACTAACACAAGTGCGAAAAGTGGTTTTTCAACACTAACACAAGTGCGAAAAGTGGTTTTTCAACACTATCACAAGTGCAAAAAGTTTTTTTTCCACACTAATACAAGTGCAAAAGTGGTTTCCTGCACCAACGCAAGTGCGAAAAGTGGTTTTTCAACACTAACACAAGTGCGAAAAGTGGTTTTTCAACACTATCACAAGTGCAAAAAGTGTTTTTTCCACACTAATACAAGTGCAACAGTGGTTTCCTGCACCAACACAAGTGCGAAAAGTGGTTTTTCAACACTAACACAAGTGCGAAAAGTGGTTTTTCAACACTAACACAAGTGCGAAAAGTGTTTTTTCCACACGAAAACAAGTGCAAAAGTGGTTTCCTGCACCAACACAAGTGCGAAAAGTGGTTTTTCAACACTAACACAAGTGCGAAAAGTGGTTTTTCAACACTAACGCAAGTGCGAAAAGTGGTTTTTCAACACTATCACAAGTGCAAAAAGTGTTTTTTCCACACTAATACAAGTGCAAAAGTGGTTTCCTGCACTAACACAAGTGCGAAAAGTGGTTTTTCAACACTAACACAAGTGCGAAAAGTGTTTTTTCAACACTAACACAAGTGCGAAAAGTGGTTTTTCCACACTAATACAAGTGCAAAAGTGTTTTCCTGCACCAATACAAGTGCGAAAGTGGTTTCCTGCACCAACACAAGGGCGAAAAGTGGTTTTTCAACACTAACACAAGTGCGAAAAGTGGTTTTCCACACTAATACAAGTGCAAAAGTGGTTTCCTGCACCAACACAAGTGCGAAAAGTGGTTTTTCAACACTAACACAAGTACGAAAAGTGTTTTTTCAACACTAATACAAGTGCAAAAGTGGTTTCCTGCACCAATACAAGTGCGAAAAGTGGTTTTTCAACACTATCACAAGTGTAAAAAGTGTTTTTTCCACACTAATACAAGTGCAAAAGTGGTTTCCTGCACCAACACAAGTGCGAAAAGTGGTTTTTCAACACTAACACAAGTGCGAAAAGTGATTTTTCAACACTATCACAAGTGCAAAAAGTGTTTTTTCCACACTAATACAAGTGCAAAAGTGGTTTCCTGCACCAACACAAGTGCGAAAAGTGGTTTTTCAACACTAACACAAGTGCGAAAAGTGGTTTTTCAACACTAACACAAGTGCGAAAAGTGTTTTTTCCACACTAATACAAGTGCAAAAGTGGTTTCCTGCACCAACACAAGTGCGAAAAGTGGTTTTTCAACACTAACACAAGTGCAAAAAGTGGTTTTTCAACACTAACATAAGTGCGAAAAGTGGTTTTTCAACACTAACACAAGTGCGAAAAGTGGTTTTTCCACACTAATACAAGTGCAAAAGTGGTTTCCTGCACCAACACAAGTGCGAAAAGTGGTTTTTCAACACTAACACAAGTGCAAAAAGTGGTTTTTCAACACTAACACAAGTGCGAAAAGTGGTTTTTCAACACTAACACAAGTGCGAAAAGTGGTTTTTCCACACTAATACAAGTGCAAAAAGTGTTTTTTCCACACTAATACAAGTGCAAAAGTGGTTTCCTGCACCAACACAAGTGCGAAAAGTGGTTTTTCAACACTATCACAAGTGCAAAAAGTGGTTTTTCAACACTGACACAAGTGCGAAAAGTGGTTTCCTGCACCAGCACAAGTGCGAAAAGTGGTTTTTCAACACTAACAAGTGCGAAAAGTGGTTTTTCAACACTTACACAAGTGCGAAAAGTGGTTTTTCCACACTATTACCAGTGCAAAAGTGGTTTCCTGCACCAACACAAGTGCGAAAAGTGGTTTTTCAACACTAACACAAGTGCGAAAAGTGGTTTTTCCACACTAATACAAGTGCAAAAGTGGTTTCCTGCACCAACACAAGTGCGAAAAGTGGTTTTTCAACACTAACACAGGTGCGAAAAGTCGTTTTTCAACACTATCATAAGTGCAAAAAGTGTTTTTTCCACACTAATACAAGTGCGAAAAGTGGTTTTTCAACACTAACACAAGTGCAAAAAGTGGTTTTTCCACACTAATACAAGTGCAAAAGTGGTGCCCTGCACCAACACAAGTGCGAAAAGTGGTTTTTCAACACTAACACAAGTGCGAAAAGTGGTTTTTCAACACTAACACAAGTGCGAAAAGTGTTTTTTCCACACTAATACAAGTGCAAAAGTGGTTTCCTGCACCATCACAAGTGCGAAAAGTGGTTTTTCAACACTAACACAAGTGCGAAAAGTGGTTTTTCAACACTAACACAAGTGCGAAAAGTGGTTTTTCAACACTATCACAAGTGCAAAAAGTGTTTTTTCCACACTAATACAAGTGCAAAAGTGGTTTCCTGCACCAACACAAGTGCGAAAAGTGGTTTTTCAACACTAACACAAGTGCGAAAAGTGTTTTTTCAACACTATCACAAGTGCAAAAAGTGTTTTTTCCACACTAATACAAGTGCAACAGTGGTTTCCTGCACCAAGACAAGTGCGAAAAGTGGTTTTTCAACACTAACACAAGTGCGAAAAGTGGTTTTTCAACACTAACACAAGTGCGAAAAGTGTTTTTTCCACACTAATACAAGTGCAAAAGTGGTTTCCTGCACCAACACAAGTGCGAAAAGTGGTTTTTCAACACTAACACAAGTGCGAAAAATGGTTTTTCAACACTAACGCAAGTGCGAAAAGTGGTTTTTCAACACTATCACAAGTGCAAAAAGTGTTTTTTCCACACTAATACAAGTGCAAAAGTGTTTTCCTGCACCAACACAAGTGCGAAAAGTGGTTTTTCAACACTAACACAAGTGCGAAAAGTGGTTTTTCAACACTAACACAAGTGCGAAAAGTGGTTTTCCACACTAATACAAGTGCAAAAGTGGTTTCCTGCACCAACACAAGTGCGAAAAGTGGTTTTTCAACACTAACACAAGTACGAAAAGTGTTTTTTCAACACTATCACAAGTGCAAAAAGTGTTTTTTCCACACTAATACAAGTGAAAAAGTGGTTTCCTGCACCAACACAAGTGCGAAAAGTGGTTTTTCAACACTAACACAAGTGCGAAAAGTGGTTTTTCCACACTAATACAAGTGCAACAGTGGTTTCCTGCACCAACACAAGTGCGAAAAGTGGTTTTTCAACACTAATACAAGTGCGAAAAGTGGTTTTTCAACACTAACACAAGTGCGAAAAGTGGTTTTTCAACACTAACACAAGTGCGAAAAGTGGTTTTTCCACACTAATACAAGTGTGAAAAGTGGTTTTTCAACACTAACACAAGTGCGAAAAGTGGTTTTTCCACACTAATACAAGTGCAAAAGTGGTTTCCTGCACCAAGACAAGTGCGAAAAGTGGTTTTTCAACACTAACACAAGTGCGAAAAGTGGTTTTTCAACACTAACACAAGTGCGAAAAGTGGTTTTTCCACACTAATACAAGTGCAACAGTGGTTTCCTGCACCAACACAAGTGCGAAAAGTGGTTTTTCAACACTAATACAAGTGCGAAAAGTGGTTTTTCAACACTAACACAAGTGCGAAAAGTGGTTTTTCAACACTAACACAAGTGCGAAAAGTGGTTTTTCCACACTAATACAAGTGTGAAAAGTGGTTTTTCAACACTAACACAAGTGCAAAAAGTGTTTTTTCCACACTAATACAAGTGCAACAGTGGTTTCCTGCACCAAGACAAGTGCGAAAAGTGGTTTTTCAACACTAACACAAGTGCGAAAAGTGGTTTTTCAACACTAACACAAGTGCGAAAAGTGTTTTTTCCACACTAATACAAGTGCAAAAGTGGTTTCCTGCACCAACACAAGTGCGAAAAGTGGTTTTTCAACACTAACACAAGTGCGAAAAATGGTTTTTCAACACTAACGCAAGTGCGAAAAGTGGTTTTTCAACACTATCACAAGTGCAAAAAGTGTTTTTTCCACACTAATACAAGTGCAAAAGTGTTTTCCTGCACCAACACAAGTGCGAAAAGTGGTTTTTCAACACTAACACAAGTGCGAAAAGTGGTTTTTCAACACTAACACAAGTGCGAAAAGTGGTTTTCCACACTAATACAAGTGCAAAAGTGGTTTCCTGCACCAACACAAGTGCGAAAAGTGGTTTTTCAACACTAACACAAGTACGAAAAGTGTTTTTTCAACACTATCACAAGTGCAAAAAGTGTTTTTTCCACACTAATACAAGTGAAAAAGTGGTTTCCTGCACCAACACAAGTGCGAAAAGTGGTTTTTCAACACTAACACAAGTGCGAAAAGTGGTTTTTCCACACTAATACAAGTGCAACAGTGGTTTCCTGCACCAACACAAGTGCGAAAAGTGGTTTTTCAACACTAATACAAGTGCGAAAAGTGGTTTTTCAACACTAACACAAGTGCGAAAAGTGGTTTTTCAACACTAACACAAGTGCGAAAAGTGGTTTTTCCACACTAATACAAGTGTGAAAAGTGGTTTTTCAACACTAACACAAGTGCGAAAAGTGGTTTTTCCACACTAATACAAGTGCAAAAGTGGTTTCCTGCACCAACACAAGTGCGAAAAGTGGTTTTTCAACACTAACACAAGTGCGAAAAGTGGTTTTTCAACACTAACACAAGTGCGAAAAGTCGTTTTTCAACACTAACACAAGTGCGAAAAGTGGTTTTTCCACACTAATACAAGTGCGAAAAGTGTTTTTTCCACACTAATACAAGTGCAAAAGTGGTTTCCTGCACCAACACAAGTGCGAAAAGTGGTTTTTCAACACTATCACAAGTGCAAAAAGTGGTTTTTCAACACTAACAAAAGTGCGAAAAGTGGTTTCCTGCACCAGCACAAGTGCGAAAAGTGGTTTTTCAACACTAACACAAGTGCGAAAAGTGTTTTTTCAACACTTACACAAGTGCGAAAAGTGGTTTTTCACCACTAACACAAGTGCGAAAAGTGGTTTTTCCACACTAATACAAGTGAAAAAGTGGTGTCCTGCACCAACACAAGTGCGAAAAGTTGTTTTTCAACACTAACACAAGTGCGAAAAGTGGTTTTTCAACACTAACACAAGTGCGAAAAGTGTTTTTTCCACACTAATACAAGTGCAAAAGTGGTTTCCTGCACCAACACAAGTGCGAAAAGTGGTTTTTCAACACTAACACAAGTGCGAAAAGTGGTTTTTCAACACTAACACAAGTGCGAAAAGTGGTTTTTCAACACTATCACAAGTGCAAAAAGTTTTTTTTCCACACTAATACAAGTGCAAAAGTGGTTTCCTGCACCAACGCAAGTGCGAAAAGTGGTTTTTCAACACTAACACAAGTGCGAAAAGTGGTTTTTCAACACTATCACAAGTGCAAAAAGTGTTTTTTCCACACTAATACAAGTGCAACAGTGGTTTCCTGCACCAACACAAGTGCGAAAAGTGGTTTTTCAACACTAACACAAGTGCGAAAAGTGGTTTTTCAACACTAACACAAGTGTGAAAAGTGTTTTTTCCACACGAAAACAAGTGCAAAAGTGGTTTCCTGCACCAACACAAGTGCGAAAAGTGGTTTTTCAACACTAACACAAGTGCGAAAAGTGGTTTTTCAACACTAACGCAAGTGCGAAAAGTGGTTTTTCAACACTATCACAAGTGCAAAAAGTGTTTTTTCCACACTAATACAAGTGCAAAAGTGGTTTCCTGCACTAACACAAGTGCGAAAAGTGGTTTTTCAACACTAACACAAGTGCGAAAAGTGTTTTTTCAACACTAACACAAGTGCGAAAAGTGGTTTTTCCACACTAATACAAGTGCAAAAGTGTTTTCCTGCACCAATACAAGTGCGAAAGTGGTTTCCTGCACCAACACAAGGGCGAAAAGTGGTTTTTCAACACTAACACAAGTGCGAAAAGTGGTTTTCCACACTAATACAAGTGCAAAAGTGGTTTCCTGCACCAACACAAGTGCGAAAAGTGGTTTTTCAACACTAACACAAGTACGAAAAGTGTTTTTTCAACACTAATACAAGTGCAAAAGTGGTTTCCTGCACCAATACAAGTGCGAAAAGTGGTTTTTCAACACTATCACAAGTGTAAAAAGTGTTTTTTCCACACTAATACAAGTGCAAAAGTGGTTTCCTGCACCAACACAAGTGCGAAAAGTCGTTTTTCAACACTAACACAAGTGCGAAAAGTGATTTTTCAACACTATCACAAGTGCAAAAAGTGTTTTTTCCACACTAATACAAGTGCAAAAGTGGTTTCCTGCACCAACACAAGTGCGAAAAGTGGTTTTTCAACACTAACACAAGTGCGAAAAGTGATTTTTCAACACTATCACAAGTGCAAAAAGTGTTTTTTCCACACTAATACAAGTGCAAAAGTGGTTTCCTGCACCAACACAAGTGCGAAAAGTGGTTTTTCAACACTAACACAAGTGCGAAAAGTGGTTTTTCAACACTAACACAAGTGCGAAAAGTGTTTTTTCCACACTAATACAAGTGCAAAAGTGGTTTCCTGCACCAACACAAGTGCGAAAAGTGGTTTTTCAACACTAACACAAGTGCAAAAAGTGGTTTTTCAACACTAACATAAGTGCGAAAAGTGGTTTTTCAACACTAACACAAGTGCGAAAAGTGGTTTTTCCACACTAATACAAGTGCAAAAGTGGTTTCCTGCACCAACACAAGTGCGAAAAGTGGTTTTTCAACACTAACACAAGTGCAAAAAGTGGTTTTTCAACACTAACACAAGTGCGAAAAGTGGTTTTTCAACACTAACACAAGTGCGAAAAGTGGTTTTTCCACACTAATACAAGTGCAAAAAGTGTTTTTTCCACACTAATACAAGTGCAAAAGTGGTTTCCTGCACCAACACAAGTGCGAAAAGTGGTTTTTCAACACTATCACAAGTGCAAAAAGTGGTTTTTCAACACTGACACAAGTGCGAAAAGTGGTTTCCTGCACCAGCACAAGTGCGAAAAGTGGTTTTTCAACACTAACACAAGTGCGAAAAGTGGTTTTTCAACACTTACACAAGTGCGAAAAGTGGTTTTTCCACACTATTACCAGTGCAAAAGTGGTTTCCTGCACCAACACAAGTGCGAAAAGTGGTTTTTCAACACCAACACAAGTGCGAAAAGTGGTTTTTCCACACTAATACAAGTGCAAAAGTGGTTTCCTGCACCAACACAAGTGCGAAAAGTGGTTTTTCAACACTAACACAGGTGCGAAAAGTCGTTTTTCAACACTATCATAAGTGCAAAAAGTGTTTTTTCCACACTAATACAAGTGCGAAAAGTGGTTTTTCAACACTAACACAAGTGCGAAAAGTGGTTTTTCCACACTAATACAAGTGCAAAAGTGGTGCCCTGCACCAACACAAGTGCGAAAAGTGGTTTTTCAACACTAACACAAGTGCGAAAAGTGGTTTTTCAACACTAACACAAGTGCGAAAAGTGTTTTTTCCACACTAATACAAGTGCAAAAGTGGTTTCCTGCACCATCACAAGTGCAAAAAGTGGTTTTTCAACACTAACACAAGTGCGAAAAGTGGTTTTTCAACACTAACACAAGTGCGAAAAGTGGTTTTTCAACACTATCACAAGTGCAAAAAGTGTTTTTTCCACACTAATACAAGTGCAAAAGTGGTTTCCTGCACCAACACAAGTGCGAAAAGTGGCTTTTCAACACTAACACAAGTGCGAAAAGTGTTTTTTCAACACTATCACAAGTGCAAAAAGTGTTTTTTCCACACTAATACAAGTGCAACAGTGGTTTCCTGCACCAAGACAAGTGCGAAAAGTGGTTTTTCAACACTAACACAAGTGCGAAAAGTGGTTTTTCAACACTAACACAAGTGCGAAAAGTGTTTTTTCCACACTAATACAAGTGCAAAAGTGGTTTCCTGCACCAACACAAGTGCGAAAAGTGGTTTTTCAACACTAACACAAGTGCGAAAAATGGTTTTTCAACACTAACGCAAGTGCGAAAAGTGGTTTTTCAACACTATCACAAGTGCAAAAAGTGTTTTTTCCACACTAATACAAGTGCAAAAGTGTTTTCCTGCACCAACACAAGTGCGAAAAGTGGTTTTTCAACACTAACACAAGTGCGAAAAGTGGTTTTTCAACACTAACACAAGTGCGAAAAGTGGTTTTCCACACTAATACAAGTGCAAAAGTGGTTTCCTGCACCAACACAAGTGCGAAAAGTGGTTTTTCAACACTAACACAAGTACGAAAAGTGTTTTTTCAACACTATCACAAGTGCAAAAAGTGTTTTTTCCACACTAATACAAGTGAAAAAGTGGTTTCCTGCACCAACACAAGTGCGAAAAGTGGTTTTTCAACACTAACACAAGTGCGAAAAGTGGTTTTTCCACACTAATACAAGTGCAACAGTGGTTTCCTGCACCAACACAAGTGCGAAAAGTGGTTTTTCAACACTAATACAAGTGCGAAAAGTGGTTTTTCAACACTAACACAAGTGCGAAAAGTGGTTTTTCAACACTAACACAAGTGCGAAAAGTGGTTGTTCCACACTAATACAAGTGTGAAAAGTGGTTTTTCAACACTAACACAAGTGCGAAAAGTGGTTTTTCCACACTAATACAAGTGCAAAAGTGGTTTCCTGCACCAACACAAGTGCGAAAAGTGGTTTTTCAACACTAACACAAGTGCGAAAAGTGGTTTTTCAACACTAACACAAGTGCGAAAAGTGGTTTTTCAACACTAACACAAGTGCGAAAAGTGGTTTTTCCACACTAATACAAGTGCGAAAAGTGTTTTTTCCACACTAATACAAGTGCAAAAGTGGTTTCCTGCACCAACACAAGTGCGAAAAGTGGTTTTTCAACACTATCACAAGTGCAAAAAGTGGTTTTTCAACACTAACAAAAGTGCGAAAAGTGGTTTCCTGCACCAGCACAAGTGCAAAAAGTGGTTTTTCAACACTAACACAAGTGCGAAAAGTGTTTTTTCAACACTTACACAAGTGCGAAAAGTGGTTTTTCACCACTAACACAAGTGCGAAAAGTGGTTTTTCCACACTAATACAAGTGAAAAAGTGGTGTCCTGCACCAACACAAGTGCGAAAAGTTGTTTTTCAACACTAACACAAGGGCGAAAAGTGTTTTTTCCACACTAATACAAGTGCAAAAGTGGTTTCCTGCACCAATACAAGTGCGAAAAGTGGTTTTTCAACACTATCACAAGTGTAAAAAGTGTTTTTTCCACACTAATACAAGTGCAAAAGTGGTTTCCTGCACCAACACAAGTGCGAAAAGTCGTTTTTCAACACTAACACAAGTGCGAAAAGTGATTTTTCAACACTATCACAAGTGCAAAAAGTGTTTTTTCCACACTAATACAAGTGCAAAAGTGGTTTCCTGCACCAACACAAGTGCGAAAAGTGGTTTTTCAACACTAACACAAGTGCGAAAAGTGATTTTTCAACACTATCACAAGTGCAAAAAGTGTTTTTTCCACACTAATACAAGTGCAAAAGTGGTTTCCTGCACCAACACAAGTGCGAAAAGTGGTTTTTCAACACTAACACAAGTGCGAAAAGTGGTTTTTCAACACTAACACAAGTGCGAAAAGTGTTTTTTCCACACTAATACAAGTGCAAAAGTGGTTTCCTGCACCAACACAAGTGCGAAAAGTGGTTTTTCAACACTAACACAAGTGCAAAAAGTGGTTTTTCAACACTAACATAAGTGCGAAAAGTGGTTTTTCAACACTAACACAAGTGCGAAAAGTGGTTTTTCCACACTAATACAAGTGCAAAAGTGGTTTCCTGCACCAACACAAGTGCGAAAAGTGGTTTTTCAACACTAACACAAGTGCAAAAAGTGGTTTTTCAACACTAACACAAGTGCGAAAAGTGGTTTTTCAACACTAACACAAGTGCGAAAAGTGGTTTTTCCACACTAATACAAGTGCAAAAAGTGTTTTTTCCACACTAATACAAGTGCAAAAGTGGTTTCCTGCACCAACACAAGTGCGAAAAGTGGTTTTTCAACACTATCACAAGTGCAAAAAGTGGTTTTTCAACACTGACACAAGTGCGAAAAGTGGTTTCCTGCACCAGCACAAGTGCGAAAAGTGGTTTTTCAACACTAACACAAGTGCGAAAAGTGGTTTTTCAACACTTACACAAGTGCGAAAAGTGGTTTTTCCACACTATTACCAGTGCAAAAGTGGTTTCCTGCACCAACACAAGTGCGAAAAGTGGTTTTTCAACACCAACACAAGTGCGAAAAGTGGTTTTTCCACACTAATACAAGTGCAAAAGTGGTTTCCTGCACCAACACAAGTGCGAAAAGTGGTTTTTCAACACTAACACAGGTGCGAAAAGTCGTTTTTCAACACTACCATAAGTGCAAAAAGTGTTTTTTCCACACTAATACAAGTGCGAAAAGTGGTTTTTCAACACTAACACAAGTGCGAAAAGTGGTTTTTCCACACTAATACAAGTGCAAAAGTGGTGCCCTGCACCAACACAAGTGCGAAAAGTGGTTTTTCAACACTAACACAAGTGCGAAAAGTGGTTTTTCAACACTAACACAAGTGCGAAAAGTGTTTTTTCCACACTAATACAAGTGCAAAAGTGGTTTCCTGCACCATCACAAGTGCAAAAAGTGGTTTTTCAACACTAACACAAGTGCGAAAAGTGGTTTTTCAACACTAACACAAGTGCGAAAAGTGGTTTTTCAACACTATCACAAGTGCAAAAAGTGTTTTTTCCACACTAATACAAGTGCAAAAGTGGTTTCCTGCACCAACACAAGTGCGAAAAGTGGTTTTTCAACACTAACACAAGTGCGAAAAGTGTTTTTTCAACACTATCACAAGTGCCAAAAGTGTTTTTTCCACACTAATACAAGTGCAACAGTGGTTTCCTGCACCAAGACAAGTGCGAAAAGTGGTTTTTCAACACTAACACAAGTGCGAAAAGTGGTTTTTCAACACTAACACAAGTGCGAAAAGTGTTTTTTCCACACTAATACAAGTGCAAAAGTGGTTTCCTGCACCAACACAAGTGCGAAAAGTGGTTTTTCAACACTAACACAAGTGCGAAAAATGGTTTTTCAACACTAACGCAAGTGCGAAAAGTGGTTTTTCAACACTATCACAAGTGCAAAAAGTGTTTTTTCCACACTAATACAAGTGCAAAAGTGTTTTCCTGCACCAACACAAGTGCGAAAAGTGGTTTTTCAACACTAACACAAGTGCGAAAAGTGGTTTTTCAACACTAACACAAGTGCGAAAAGTGGTTTTCCACACTAATACAAGTGCAAAAGTGGTTTCCTGCACCAACACAAGTGCGAAAAGTGGTTTTTCAACACTAACACAAGTACGAAAAGTGTTTTTTCAACACTATCACAAGTGCAAAAAGTGTTTTTTCCACACTAATACAAGTGAAAAAGTGGTTTCCTGCACCAACACAAGTGCGAAAAGTGGTTTTTCAACACTAACACAAGTGCGAAAAGTGGTTTTTCCACACTAATACAAGTGCAACAGTGGTTTCCTGCACCAACACAAGTGCGAAAAGTGGTTTTTCAACACTAATACAAGTGCGAAAAGTGGTTTTTCAACACTAACACAAGTGCGAAAAGTGGTTTTTCAACACTAACACAAGTGCGAAAAGTGGTTTTTCCACACTAATACAAGTGTGAAAAGTGGTTTTTCAACACTAACACAAGTGCGAAAAGTGGTTTTTCCACACTAATACAAGTGCAAAAGTGGTTTCCTGCACCAACACAAGTGCGAAAAGTGGTTTTTCAACACTAACACAAGTGCGAAAAGTGGTTTTTCAACACTAACACAAGTGCGAAAAGTGGTTTTTCAACACTAACACAAGTGCGAAAAGTGGTTTTTCCACACTAATACAAGTGCGAAAAGTGTTTTTTCCACACTAATACAAGTGCAAAAGTGGTTTCCTGCACCAACACAAGTGCGAAAAGTGGTTTTTCAACACTATCACAAGTGCAAAAAGTGGTTTTTCAACACTAACGCAAGTGCGAAAAGTGGTTTTTCAACACTATCACAAGTGCAAAAAGTGTTTTTTCCACACTAATACAAGTGCAAAAGTGGTTTCCTGCACTAACACAAGTGCGAAAAGTGGTTTTTCAACACTAACACAAGTGCGAAAAGTGTTTTTTCAACACTAACACAAGTGCGAAAAGTGGTTTTTCCACACTAATACAAGTGCAAAAGTGTTTTCCTGCACCAATACAAGTGCGAAAGTGGTTTCCTGCACCAACACAAGGGCGAAAAGTGGTTTTTCAACACTAACACAAGTGCGAAAAGTGGTTTTCCACACTAATACAAGTGCAAAAGTGGTTTCCTGCACCAACACAAGTGCGAAAAGTGGTTTTTCAACACTAACACAAGTACGAAAAGTGTTTTTTCAACACTAATACAAGTGCAAAAGTGGTTTCCTGCACCAATACAAGTGCGAAAAGTGGTTTTTCAACACTATCACAAGTGTAAAAAGTGTTTTTTCCACACTAATACAAGTGCAAAAGTGGTTTCCTGCACCAACACAAGTGCGAAAAGTGGTTTTTCAACACTAACACAAGTGCGAAAAGTGATTTTTCAACACTATCACAAGTGCAAAAAGTGTTTTTTCCACACTAATACAAGTGCAAAAGTGGTTTCCTGCACCAACACAAGTGCGAAAAGTGGTTTTTCAACACTAACACAAGTGCGAAAAGTGGTTTTTCAACACTAACACAAGTGCGAAAAGTGTTTTTTCCACACTAATACAAGTGCAAAAGTGGTTTCCTGCACCAACACAAGTGCGAAAAGTGGTTTTTCAACACTAACACAAGTGCAAAAAGTGTTTTTTAACACAAGTGCGAAAAGTGGTTTTTCAACACTAATACAAGTGCAAAAGTGGTTTTTCAACACTAACACAAGTGCGAAAAGTGTTTTTTCCACACTAATACAACTGCAAAAGTGCTTTCCTGCACCAACACAAGTGCGAAAAGTGGTTTTTCAACACTAGCACAAGTGCGAAAAGTGGTTTTTCAACACTAACACAAGTGCGAAAAGTGGTTTTTCAACACTAACACAAGTGCGAAAAGTGGTTTTTCCACACTAATACAAGTGCAAAAGTGGTTTCCTGCACCAACACAAGTGCGAAAAGTGGTTTTTCAACACTAACACAAGTGCAAAAAGTGGTTTTTCAACACTATCACAAGTGCAAAAAGTTTTTTTTCCACACTAATACAAGTGCAAAAGTGGTTTCCTGCACCAACGCAAGTGCGAAAAGTGGTTTTTCAACACTAACACAAGTGCGAAAAGTGGTTTTTCAACACTATCACAAGTGCAAAAAGTGTTTTTTCCACACTAATACAAGTGCAACAGTGGTTTCCTGCACCAACACAAGTGCGAAAAGTGGTTTTTCAACACTAACACAAGTGCGAAAAGTGGTTTTTCAACACTAACACAAGTGCGAAAAGTGTTTTTTCCACACGAAAACAAGTGCAAAAGTGGTTTCCTGCACCAACACAAGTGCGAAAAGTGGTTTTTTAACACTAACACAAGTGCGAAAAGTGGTTTTTCAACACTAACGCAAGTGCGAAAAGTGGTTTTTCAACACTATCACAAGTGCAAAAAGTGTTTTTTCCACACTAATACAAGTGCAAAAGTGGTTTCCTGCACTAACACAAGTGCGAAAAGTGGTTTTTCAACACTAACACAAGTGCGAAAAGTGTTTTTTCAACACTAACACAAGTGCGAAAAGTGGTTTTTCCACACTAATACAAGTGCAAAAGTGTTTTCCTGCACCAATACAAGTGCGAAAGTGGTTTCCTGCACCAACACAAGGGCGAAAAGTGGTTTTTCAACACTAACACAAGTGCGAAAAGTGGTTTTCCACACTAATACAAGTGCAAAAGTGGTTTCCTGCACCAACACAAGTGCGAAAAGTGGTTTTTCAACACTAACACAAGTACGAAAAGTGTTTTTTCAACACTAATACAAGTGCAAAAGTGGTTTCCTGCACCAATACAAGTGCGAAAAGTGGTTTTTCAACACTATCACAAGTGTAAAAAGTGTTTTTTCCACACTAATACAAGTGCAAAAGTGGTTTCCTGCACCAACACAAGTGCGAAAAGTGGTTTTTCAACACTAACACAAGTGCGAAAAGTGATTTTTCAACACTATCACAAGTGCAAAAAGTGTTTTTTCCACACTAATACAAGTGCAAAAGTGGTTTCCTGCACCAACACAAGTGCGAAAAGTGGTTTTTCAACACTAACACAAGTGCGAAAAGTGGTTTTTCAACACTAACACAAGTGCGAAAAGTGTTTTTTCCACACTAATACAAGTGCAAAAGTGGTTTCCTGCACCAACACAAGTGCGAAAAGTGGTTTTTCAACACTAACACAAGTGCAAAAAGTGTTTTTTTTACACAAGTGCGAAAAGTGGTTTTTCAACACTAATACAAGTGCAAAAGTGGTTTTTCAACACTAACACAAGTGCGAAAAGTGTTTTTTCCACACTAATACAACTGCAAAAGTGCTTTCCTGCACCAACACAAGTGCGAAAAGTGGTTTTTCAACACTAGCACAAGTGCGAAAAGTGGTTTTTCAACACTAACACAAGTGCGAAAAGTGGTTTTTCAACACTAACACAAGTGCGAAAAGTGGTTTTTCCACACTAATACAAGTGCAAAAGTGGTTTCCTGCACCAACACAAGTGCGAAAAGTGGTTTTTCAACACTAACACAAGTGCAAAAAGTGGTTTTTCAACACTAACACAAGTGCGAAAAGTGGTTTTTCAACACTAACACAAGTGCGAAAAGTGGTTTTTCCACACTAATACAAGTGCGAAAAGTGGTTTTTCCACACTAATACAAGTGCAAAAGTGGTTTCCTGCACCAACACAAGTGCGAAAAGTGGTTTTTCAACACTATCACAAGTGCAAAAAGTGTTTTTTCCACACTAATACAAGTGCAAAAGTGGTTTCCTGCACCAACACAAGTGCGAAAAGTGGTTTTTCAACACGAACATAAGTGCGGAAAAGTGGTTTTTCAACACTAACACAAGTGCAAAAAGTGGTTTTTCAACACTAACACAAGTGCGAAAAGTGGTTTTTCAACACTATCACAAGTGCAAAAAGTGTTTTTTCCACACTAATACAAGTGCAAAAGTGGTTTCCTGCACCTACACAAGTGCGAAAAGTGGTTTTTCAACACTAACACAAGTGCGAAAAGTGTTTTTTCCACACTAATACAAGTGCAAAAGTGGTGTCCTGCACCAACACAAGTGCGAAAAGTGGTTTTTCAACACTATCACAAGTGTGAAAAGTGGTTTTTCAACACTAACACAAGTGCGAAAAATGGTTTTTCAACACTATCACAAGTGCAAAAAGTGTTTTTTCCACACTAATACAAGTGCAAAAGTGGTTTCCTGCACCAACACAAGTGCGAAAAGTGGTTTTTCAACACTAACACAAGTGCAAAAAGTGGTTTTTCAACACTAACACAAGTGCGAAAAGTGGTTTTTCAACACTAACACAAGTGCGAAAAGTGGTTTTTCCACACTAATACAAGTGCGAAAAGTGGTTTTTCCACACTAATACAAGTGCAAAAGTGGTTTCCTGCACCAACACAAGTGCAAAAAGTGGTTTTTCAACACTGACACAAGTGCGAAAAGTGGTTTCCTGCACCAGCACAAGTGCGAAAAGTGGTTTTTCAACACTAACACAAGTGCGAAAAGTGGTTTTTCAACACTTACACAAGTGCGAAAAGTGGTTTTTCCACACTATTACCAGTGCAAAAGTGGTTTCCTGCACCAACACAAGTGCGAAAAGTGGTTTTTCAACACTAACACAAGTGCGAAAAGTGGTTTTTCCACACTAATACAAGTGCAAAAGTGGTTTCCTGCACCAACACAAGTGCGAAAAGTGGTTTTTCAACACTAACACAGGTGTGAAAAGTCGTTTTTCAACACTATCATAAGTGCAAAAAGTGTTTTTTCCACACTAATACAAGTGCGAAAAGTGGTTTTTCAACACTAACACAAGTGCGAAAAGTGGTTTTTCCACACTAATACAAGTGCAAAAGTGGTGTCCTGCACCAACACAAGTGCGAAAAGTGTTTTTCAACACTAACACAAGTGCGAAAAGTGGTTTTTCAACACTAACACAAGTGCGAAAAGTGGTTTTTCCACACTAATACAAGTGCAAAAGTGGTTTCCTGCACCAACACAAGTGCGAAAAGTGGTTTTTCAACACTAACACAAGTGCAAAAAGTGGTTTTTCAACACTATCACAAGTGCAAAAAGTTTTTTTTCCACACTAATACAAGTGCAAAAGTGGTTTCCTGCACCAACGCAAGTGCGAAAAGTGGTTTTTCAACACTAACACAAGTGCGAAAAGTGGTTTTTCAACACTATCACAAGTGCAAAAAGTGTTTTTTCCACACTAATACAAGTGCAACAGTGGTTTCCTGCACCAACACAAGTGCGAAAAGTGGTTTTTCAACACTAACACAAGTGCGAAAAGTGGTTTTTCAACACTAACACAAGTGCGAAAAGTGTTTTTTCCACACGAAAACAAGTGCAAAAGTGGTTTCCTGCACCAACACAAGTGCGAAAAGTGGTTTTTTAACACTAACACAAGTGCGAAAAGTGGTTTTTCAACACTAACGCAAGTGCGAAAAGTGGTTTTTCAACACTATCACAAGTGCAAAAAGTGTTTTTTCCACACTAATACAAGTGCAAAAGTGGTTTCCTGCACTAACACAAGTGCGAAAAGTGGTTTTTCAACACTAACACAAGTGCGAAAAGTGTTTTTTCAACACTAACACAAGTGCGAAAAGTGGTTTTTCCACACTAATACAAGTGCAAAAGTGTTTTCCTGCACCAATACAAGTGCGAAAGTGGTTTCCTGCACCAACACAAGGGCGAAAAGTGGTTTTTCAACACTAACACAAGTGCGAAAAGTGGTTTTCCACACTAATACAAGTGCAAAAGTGGTTTCCTGCACCAACACAAGTGCGAAAAGTGGTTTTTCAACACTAACACAAGTACGAAAAGTGTTTTTTCAACACTAATACAAGTGCAAAAGTGGTTTCCTGCACCAATACAAGTGCGAAAAGTGGTTTTTCAACACTATCACAAGTGTAAAAAGTGTTTTTTCCACACTAATACAAGTGCAAAAGTGGTTTCCTGCACCAACACAAGTGCGAAAAGTGGTTTTTCAACACTAACACAAGTGCGAAAAGTGATTTTTCAACACTATCACAAGTGCAAAAAGTGTTTTTTCCACACTAATACAAGTGCAAAAGTGGTTTCCTGCACCAACACAAGTGCGAAAAGTGGTTTTTCAACACTAACACAAGTGCGAAAAGTGGTTTTTCAACACTAACACAAGTGCGAAAAGTGTTTTTTCCACACTAATACAAGTGCAAAAGTGGTTTCCTGCACCAACACAAGTGCGAAAAGTGGTTTTTCAACACTAACACAAGTGCAAAAAGTGTTTTTTTACACAAGTGCGAAAAGTGGTTTTTCAACACTAATACAAGTGCAAAAGTGGTTTTTCAACACTAACACAAGTGCGAAAAGTGTTTTTTCCACACTAATACAACTGCAAAAGTGCTTTCCTGCACCAACACAAGTGCGAAAAGTGGTTTTTCAACACTAGCACAAGTGCGAAAAGTGGTTTTTCAACACTAACACAAGTGCGAAAAGTGGTTTTTCAACACTAACACAAGTGCGAAAAGTGGTTTTTCCACACTAATACAAGTGCAAAAGTGGTTTCCTGCACCAACACAAGTGCGAAAAGTGGTTTTTCAACACTAACACAAGTGCAAAAAGTGGTTTTTCAACACTAACACAAGTGCGAAAAGTGGTTTTTCAACACTAACACAAGTGCGAAAAGTGGTTTTTCCACACTAATACAAGTGCGAAAAGTGGTTTTTCCACACTAATACAAGTGCAAAAGTGGTTTCCTGCACCAACACAAGTGCGAAAAGTGGTTTTTCAACACTATCACAAGTGCAAAAAGTGTTTTTTCCACACTAATACAAGTGCAAAAGTGGTTTCCTGCACCAACACAAGTGCGAAAAGTGGTTTTTCAACACGAACATAAGTGCGGAAAAGTGGTTTTTCAACACTAACACAAGTGCAAAAAGTGGTTTTTCAACACTAACACAAGTGCGAAAAGTGGTTTTTCAACACTATCACAAGTGCAAAAAGTGTTTTTTCCACACTAATACAAGTGCAAAAGTGGTTTCCTGCACCTACACAAGTGCGAAAAGTGGTTTTTCAACACTAACACAAGTGCGAAAAGTGTTTTTTCCACACTAATACAAGTGCAAAAGTGGTGTCCTGCACCAACACAAGTGCGAAAAGTGGTTTTTCAACACTATCACAAGTGTGAAAAGTGGTTTTTCAACACTAACACAAGTGCGAAAAATGGTTTTTCAACACTATCACAAGTGCAAAAAGTGTTTTTTCCACACTAATACAAGTGCAAAAGTGGTTTCCTGCACCAACACAAGTGCGAAAAGTGGTTTTTCAACACTAACACAAGTGCAAAAAGTGGTTTTTCAACACTAACACAAGTGCGAAAAGTGGTTTTTCAACACTAACACAAGTGCGAAAAGTGGTTTTTCCACACTAATACAAGTGCGAAAAGTGGTTTTTCCACACTAATACAAGTGCAAAAGTGGTTTCCTGCACCAACACAAGTGCAAAAAGTGGTTTTTCAACACTGACACAAGTGCGAAAAGTGGTTTCCTGCACCAGCACAAGTGCGAAAAGTGGTTTTTCAACACTAACACAAGTGCGAAAAGTGGTTTTTCAACACTTACACAAGTGCGAAAAGTGGTTTTTCCACACTATTACCAGTGCAAAAGTGGTTTCCTGCACCAACACAAGTGCGAAAAGTGGTTTTTCAACACTAACACAAGTGCGAAAAGTGGTTTTTCCACACTAATACAAGTGCAAAAGTGGTTTCCTGCACCAACACAAGTGCGAAAAGTGGTTTTTCAACACTAACACAGGTGTGAAAAGTCGTTTTTCAACACTATCATAAGTGCAAAAAGTGTTTTTTCCACACTAATACAAGTGCGAAAAGTGGTTTTTCAACACTAACACAAGTGCGAAAAGTGGTTTTTCCACACTAATACAAGTGCAAAAGTGGTGTCCTGCACCAACACAAGTGCGAAAAGTGTTTTTCAACACTAACACAAGTGCGAAAAGTGGTTTTTCAACACTAACACAAGTGCGAAAAGTGTTTTTTCCACACTAATACAAGTGCAAAAGTGGTTTCCTGCACTAACACAAGTGCGAAAAGTGGTTTTTCAACACTAACACAAGTGCGAAAAGTGGTTTTTCAACACCAACACAAGTGCGAAAAGTGGTTTTTCACCACTAACACAAGTGCGAAAAGTGGTTTTTCAACACTAACACAAGTGCGAAAAGTGGTTTTCCACACTAATACAAGTGCAAAAGTGGTTTCCTGCACCAACACAAGTGCGAAAAGTGGTTTTTCAACACTAACACAAGTACGAAAAGTGTTTTTTCAACACTATCACAAGTGCAAAAAGTGTTTTTTCCACACTAATACAAGTGAAAAAGTGGTTTCCTGCACCAACACAAGTGCGAAAAGTGGTTTTTCAACACTAACACAAGTGCGAAAAGTGGTTTTTCCACACTAATACAAGTGCAAAAGTGGTTTCCTGCACCAACACAAGTGCGAAAAGTGGTTTTTCAACACTAACACAAGGGCGAAAAGTGGTTTTTCCACACTAATACAAGTGCAACAGTGGTTTCCTGCACCAACACAAGTGCGAAAAGTGGTTTTTCAACACTAATACAAGTGCGAAAAGTGGTTTTTCAACACTAACACAAGTGCGAAAAGTGGTTTTTCAACACTAACACAAGTGCGAAAAGTGGTTTTTCCACACTAATACAAGTGTGAAAAGTGGTTTTTCCACACTAATACAAGTGCAAAAGTGGTTTCCTGCACCAACACAAGTGCGAAAAGTGGTTTTTCAACACTAACACAAGTGCGAAAAGTGGTTTTTCAACACTAACACAAGTGCGAAAAGTGGTTTTTCAACACTAACACAAGTGCGAAAAGTGGTTTTTCCACACTAATACAAGTGCGAAAAGTGTTTTTTCCACACTAATACAAGTGCAAAAGTGGTTTCCTGCACCAACACAAGTGCGAAAAGTGGTTTTTCAACACTATCACAAGTGCAAAAAGTGGTTTTTCAACACTAACAAAAGTGCGAAAAGTGGTTTCCTGCACCAGCACAAGTGCGAAAAGTGGTTTTTCAACACTAACACAAGTGCGAAAAGTGTTTTTTCAACACTTACACAAGTGCGAAAAGTGTTTTTTCAACACTTACACAAGTGCGAAAAGTGGTTTTTCACCACTAACACAAGTGCGAAAAGTGGTTTTTCCACACTAATACAAGTGAAAAAGTGGTGTCCTGCACCAACACAAGTGCGAAAAGTGGTTTTTCAACACTAACACAAGTGCGAAAAGTGGTTTTTCAACACTAACACAAGTGCGAAAAGTGTTTTTTCCACACTAATACAAGTGCAAAAGTGGTTTCCTGCACCAACACAAGTGCGAAAAGTGGTTTTTCAACACTAACACAAGTGCGAAAAGTGGTTTTTCAACACTAACACAAGTGCGAAAAGTGGTTTTTCAACACTATCACAAGTGCAAAAAGTTTTTTTTCCACACTAATACAAGTGCAAAAGTGGTTTCCTGCACCAACGCAAGTGCGAAAAGTGGTTTTTCAACACTAACACAAGTGCGAAAAGTGGTTTTTCAACACTATCACAAGTGCAAAAAGTGTTTTTTCCACACTAATACAAGTGCAACAGTGGTTTCCTGCACCAACACAAGTGCGAAAAGTGGTTTTTCAACACTAACACAAGTGCGAAAAGTGGTTTTTCAACACTAACACAAGTGCGAAAAGTGTTTTTTCCACACGAAAACAAGTGCAAAAGTGGTTTCCTGCACCAACACAAGTGCGAAAAGTGGTTTTTCAACACTAACACAAGTGCGAAAAGTGGTTTTTCAACACTAACGCAAGTGCGAAAAGTGGTTTTTCAACACTATCACAAGTGCAAAAAGTGTTTTTTCCACACTAATACAAGTGC
>NW_027619322.1:0-45996 GCF_964187855.1 Myxine glutinosa
GTTTTTCAACACTAACACAAGTGCGAAAAGTGGTTTTTCAACACTATCACAAGTGCAAAAAGTGTTTTTTCCACACTAATACAAGTGCAAAAGTGGTTTCCTGCACCAACACAAGTGCGAAAAGTGGTTTTTCAACACTAACTCAAGTGCGAAAAGTGGTTTTTCAACACTAACACAAGTGCGAAAAGTGGTTTTTCAACACTAACACAAGTGCGAAAAGTGTTTTTTCCACACTAATACAAGTGCAAAAGTGGTTTCCTGCACCAACACAAGTGCGAAAAGTGGTTTTTCAACACTAACACAAGTGCGAAAAGTGTTTTTCAACACTAACACAAGGGCAAAAAGTGTTTTTTCCACACTAATACAAGTGCAAAAGTGGTTTCCTGCACCAACACAAGTGCGAAAAGTGGTTTTTCAACACTAACACAAGTGCAAAAAGTGGTTTCCTGCACCAACACAAGTGCGAAAAGTGGTTTTTCAACACTAACACAAGTGCGAAAAGTGGTTTTTCAACACTATCACAAGTGCAAAAAGTGTTTTTTCCACACTAATACAAGTGCAAAAGTGGTTTCCTGCACCAACACAAGTGCGAAAAGTGGTTTTTCAACACTAACACAAGTGCGAAAAGTGGTTTTTCAACACTAACACAAGTGCGAAAAGTGGTTTTTCAACACTAACACAAGTGCGAAAAGTGTTTTTTCCACACTAACACAAGTGCAAAAGTGGTTTCCTGCACCAACACAAGTGCGAAAAGTGGTTTTTCAACACTAACAGAAGTGCGAAAAGTGGTTTTTCAACACTAACACAAGTGCGAAAAGTGGTTTTTCAACACTAACAGAAGTGCGAAAGTGTTTTTTCCACACTAGTACAAGTGCAAAAGTGGTTTCCTGCACCAACACAAGTGCGAAAAGTGGTTTTTCAACACTAACACAAGTGCGAAAAGTGGTTTTTCAACACTAACACAAGTGCGAAAAGTGGTTTTTCAACACTAACACAAGTGCGAAAAGTGTTTTTTCCACACTAATACAAGTGCAAAAGTGGTTTCCTGCACCAACACAAGTGCGAAAAGTGGTTTTTCAACACTAACACAATGCGAAAAGTGTTTTTTCCACACTAATACAAGTGCAAAAGTGGTTTCCTGCACCAACACAAGTGCGAAAAGTGGTTTTTTCAACACTAACACAAGTGCGAAAAGTGGTTTTTCAACACTAACACAAGTGCGAAAAGTGGTTTTTCAACACTAACACAAGTGCGAAAAGTGTTTTTTCCACACTAATACAAGTGCAAAAGTGGTTCCCTGCACCAACACAAGTGCGAAAAGTGATTTTTCAACACTAACACAAGTGCAAAAAAGTGGTTTTTCAACACTAACACAAGTGCGAAAAGTGGTTTTTCAACACTAACACAAGTGCGAAAAGTGTTTTTTCCACACTAATACAAGTGCAAAAGTGGTTTCCTGCACCAACACAAGTGCGAAAAGTGGTTTTTCAACACTAACACAAGTGCAAAAAGTGGTTTTTCATCACTAACACAAGTGCGAAAAGTGGTTTTTCAACAATAACACAAGTGCGAAAAGTGTTTTTTCCACACTAATACAAGTGCAAAAGTGGTTTCATGCACCAACACAAGTGCGAAAAGTGGTTTTTCAACACTAACACAAGTGCGAAAAGTGGTTTTTCAACACTAACACAAGTGCAAAAAGTGTTTTTTCCACACTAATACAAGTGCAAAAGTGGTTTCCTGCACCAACACAAGTGCGAAAAGTGGTTTTTCAACACTAACACAAGTGCAAAAAGTGTTTTTTCAACACTAACACAAGAGCGAAAAGTAGTTTTTCAACACTAACACAAGTGCGAAAAGTGTTTTTTCCACACTAATACAACTGCAAAACTGGTTTCCTGCACTAACGCAATTGCGAAAAGTGGTTTTTCAACACTAACACAAGTGCGAAAAGTGGTTTTTCAACACTAACACAAGTGTGAAAAGTGTTTTTTCCACACTAATACAAGTGCAAAAGTGGTTTCCTGCACCAACATAAGTGCGAAAAGTGGTTTTTCAACACTAACACAAGTGCGAAAAGTGATTTTTCAACACTAACACAAGTGCGAAAAGTGGTTTTTCAACACTAACACAAGTGCGAAAAGTGGTTTTTTCAACACTAACACAAGTGCGAAAAGTGGTTTTTCAACACTAACAGAAGTGCGAAAAGTGTTTTTTCCACACTAACAGAAGTGCGAAAAGTGTTTTTTCACACTAATACAAGTGCAAAAGTGGTTTCCTGCACCAACACAAGTGCGAAAAGTGGTTTTTCAACACTAACACAAGTGCGAAAAGTGGTTTTCAACACTAACACAAGGGCGAAAAGTGGTTTTTCAACACTATCACAAGTGCAAAAAGTGTTTTTTCCACACTAATACAAGTGCAAAAGTGGTTCCTGCACCAACATAAGTGCGAAAAGTGGTTTTTCAACACTAACACAAGTGCAAAAAGTGGTTTTTCAACACTAACACAAGTGCGAAATTGGTTTTTCAACACTAAGACAAGTGCGAAAAGTGGTTTTTCAACACTAACACAAGTGCGAAAAGTGGTTTTTCAACACTAACACAAATGCGAAAAGTGGTTTTTCAACACTAACACAAGTGCGAAAAGTGGTTTTTCAACACTAACACAAGTGCGAAAAGTGGTTTTTCAACACTATCACAAGTGCAAAAAGTGTTTTTTCCACACTAATACAAGTGCAAAAGTGGTTTCCTGCACCAACACAAGTGCGAAAAGTGGTTTTTCAACACTAACACAAGTGCGAAAAGTGGTTTTTCAACACTAACACAAGTGCGAAAAGTGGTTTTTCAACACTAACACAAGTGCGAAAAGTGTTTTTTCCACACTAATACAAGTGCAAAAGTGGTTTCCTGCACCAACACAAGTGCGAAAAGTGGTTTTTCAACACTAACAGAAGTGCGAAAAGTGGTTTTTCAACACTAACACAAGTGCGAAAAGTGGTTTTTCAACACTAACAGAAGTGCGAAAAGTGTTTTTTCCACACTAGTACAAGTGCAAAAGTGGTTTCCTGCACCAACACAAGTGCGAAAAGTGGTTTTTCAACACTAACACAAGTGCGAAAAGTGGTTTTTCAACACTAACACAAGTGCGAAAAGTGGTTTTTCAACACTAACACAAGTGCGAAAAGTGTTTTTTCCACACTAATACAAGTGCAAAAGTGGTTTCCTGCACCAACACAAGTGCGAAAAGTGGTTTTTCAACACTAACACAAATGCGAAAAGTGTTTTTTCCACACTAATACAAGTGCAAAAGTGGTTTCCTGCACCAACACAAGTGCGAAAAGTGGTTTTTCAACACTAACACAAGTGCGAAAAGTGGTTTTTCAACACTAACACAAGTGCGAAAAGTGGTTTTTCAACACTAACACAAGTGCGAAAAGTGTTTTTTCCACACTAATACAAGTGCAAAAGTGGTTCCCTGCACCAACACAAGTGCGAAAAGTGATTTTTCAACACTAACACAAGTGCAAAAAGTGGTTTTTCAACACTAACACAAGTGCGAAAAGTGGTTTTTCAACACTATCACAAGTGCAAAAAGTGTTTTTTCCACACTAATACAAGTGCAAAAGTGGTTTCCTGCACCAACACAAGTGCGAAAAGTGGTTTTTCAACACTAACACAAGTGCGAAAAGTGGTTTTTCAACACTAACACAAGTGCGAAAAGTGGTTTTTCAACACTAACACAAGTGCGAAAAGTGTTTTTTCCACACTAATACAAGTGCAAAAGTGGTTTCCTGCACCAACATAAGTGCGAAAAGTGGTTTTTCAACACTAACACAAGTGTGAAAAGTGATTTTTCAACACTAACACAAGTGCGAAAAGTGGTTTTTCAACACTAACACAAGTGCGAAAAGTGGTTTTTCAACACTAACACAAGTGCGAAAAGTGGTTTTTCAACACTAACAGAAGTGCGAAAAGTGTTTTTTCCACACTAATACAAGTGCAAAAGTGGTTTCCTGCACCAACACAAGTGCGAAAAGTGGTTTTTCAACACTAACACAAGTGCGAAAAGTGGTTTTTCAACACTAACACAAGGGCGAAAAGTGGTTTTTCAACACTATCACAAGTGCAAAAAGTGTTTTTTCCACACTAATACAAGTGCAAAAGTGGTTTCCTGCACCAACATAAGTGCGAAAAGTGGTTTTTCAACACTAACACAAGTGCAAAAAGTGGTTTTTCAACACTAACACAAGTGCGAAAATTGGTTTTTCAACACTAAGACAAGTGCGAAAAGTGGTTTTTCAACACTAACACAAGTGCGAAAAGTGGTTTTTCAACACTAACACAAATGCGAAAAGTGGTTTTTCAACACTAACACAAGTGCGAAAAGTGGTTTTTCAACACTAACACAAGTGCGAAAAGTGGTTTTTCAACACTATCACAAGTGCAAAAAGTGTTTTTTCCACACTAATACAAGTGCAAAAGTGGTTTCCTGCACCAACACAAGTGCGAAAAGTGGTTTTTCAACACTAACTCAAGTGCGAAAAGTGGTTTTTCAACACTAACACAAGTGCGAAAAGTGGTTTTTCAACACTAACACAAGTGCGAAAAGTGTTTTTTCCACACTAATACAAGTGCAAAAGTGGTTTCCTGCACCAACACAAGTGCGAAAAGTGGTTTTTCAACACTAACACAAGTGCGAAAAGTGTTTTTCAACACTAACACAAGGGCAAAAAGTGTTTTTTCCACACTAATACAAGTGCAAAAGTGGTTTCCTGCACCAACACAAGTGCGAAAAGTGGTTTTTCAACACTAACACAAGTGCAAAAAGTGGTTTCCTGCACCAACACAAGTGCGAAAAGTGGTTTTTCAACACTAACACAAGTGCGAAAAGTGGTTTTTCAACACTATCACAAGTGCAAAAAGTGTTTTTTCCACACTAATACAAGTGCAAAAGTGGTTTCCTGCACCAACACAAGTGCGAAAAGTGGTTTTTCAACACTAACACAAGTGCGAAAAGTGGTTTTTCAACACTAACACAAGTGCGAAAAGTGGTTTTTCAACACTAACACAAGTGCGAAAAGTGTTTTTTCCACACTAACACAAGTGCAAAAGTGGTTTCCTGCACCAACACAAGTGCGAAAAGTGGTTTTTCAACACTAACAGAAGTGCGAAAAGTGGTTTTTCAACACTAACACAAGTGCGAAAAGTGGTTTTTCAACACTAACAGAAGTGCGAAAAGTGTTTTTTCCACACTAGTACAAGTGCAAAAGTGGTTTCCTGCACCAACACAAGTGTGAAAAGTGGTTTTTCAACACTAACACAAGTGCGAAAAGTGGTTTTTCAACACTAACACAAGTGCGAAAAGTGGTTTTTCAACACTAACACAAGTGCGAAAAGTGTTTTTTCCACACTAATACAAGTGCAAAAGTGGTTTCCTGCACCAACACAAGTGCGAAAAGTGGTTTTTCAACACTAACACAAATGCGAAAAGTGTTTTTTCCACACTAATACAAGTGCAAAAGTGGTTTCCTGCACCAACACAAGTGCGAAAAGTGGTTTTTCAACACTAACACAAGTGCGAAAAGTGGTTTTTCAACACTAACACAAGTGCGAAAAGTGGTTTTTCAACACTAACACAAGTGCGAAAAGTGTTTTTTCCACACTAATACAAGTGCAAAAGTGGTTCCCTGCACCAACACAAGTGCGAAAAGTGATTTTTCAACACTAACACAAGTGCAAAAAGTGGTTTTTCAACACTAACACAAGTGCGAAAAGTGGTTTTTCAACACTAACACAAGTGCGAAAAGTGTTTTTTCCACACTAATACAAGTGCAAAAGTGGTTTCCTGCACCAACACAAGTGCGAAAAGTGGTTTTTCAACACTAACACAAGTGCAAAAAGTGGTTTTTCATCACTAACACAAGTGCGAAAAGTGGTTTTTCAACAATAACACAAGTGCGAAAAGTGTTTTTTCCACACTAATACAAGTGCAAAAGTGGTTTCGTGCACCAACACAAGTGCGAAAAGTGGTTTTTCAACACTAACACAAGTGCGAAAAGTGGTTTTTCAACACTAACACAAGTGCAAAAAGTGTTTTTTCCACACTAATACAAGTGCAAAAGTGGTTTCCTGCACCAACACAAGTGCGAAAAGTGGTTTTTCAACACTAACACAAGTGCAAAAAGTGTTTTTTCAACACTAACACAAGAGCGAAAAGTAGTTTTTCAACACTAACACAAGTGCGAAAAGTGTTTTTTCCACACTAATACAACTGCAAAACTGGTTTCCTGCACTAACGCAATTGCGAAAAGTGGTTTTTCAACACTAACACAAGTGCGAAAAGTGGTTTTTCAACACTAACACAAGTGCGAAAAGTGGTTTTTCAACACTAACACAAGTGCGAAAAGTGTTTTTTCCACACTAATGCAAGTGCAAAAGTGGTTTCCTGCACCAACACAAGTGCGAAAAGTGGTTTTTCAACACTAACACAAGTGCGAAAAGTGGTTTTTCAACACTAACACAAGAGCGAAAAGTGGTTTTTCAACACTAACACAAGTGCGAAAAGTGTTTTTTCCACACTAATACAACTGCAGAAGTGGTTTCCTGCACTAACACAATTGCGAAAAGTGGTTTTTCAACACTAACACAAGTGCGAAAAGTGGTTTTTCAACACTAACACAAGTGCGAAAAGTGGTTTTTCAACACTATCACAAGTGCAAAAAGTGTTTTTTTCCCACTAATACAAGTGCAAAAGTGGTTTCCTGCACCAACACAAGTGCGAAAAGTGGTTTTTCAACACTAACACAAGTACGAAAAGTGGTTTTTCAACACTAACACAAGTGCAAAAAGTGGTTTTTCAACACTAACACAAGTGCGAAAAGTGGTTTTTCAACACTATCACAAGTGCAAAAAGTGGTTTATCAACACTAACACAAGTGCGAAAAGTGTTTTTTCCACACTAATACAAGTGCAAAAGTGGTTTCCTGCACCAACACAAGTGCGAAAAGTGGTTTTTCAACACTAACACAAGTGCGAAAAGTGGTTTTTCAACACTAACACAAGAGCGAAAAGTGGTTTTTCAACACTAACACAAGTGCGAAAAGTGTTTTTTCCACACTTATACAAGTGCAAAAGTGGTTTCCTGCACCAATACAAGTGCGAAAAGTAGTTTTTCAACACTAACACAAGTGCGAAAAGTGGTTTTTCAACACTAACAAGTGCGAAAAGTGTTTTTTCCACACTAATACAAGTGCAAAAGTGGTTTCCTGCACCAACACAAGTGCGAAAAGTGGTTTTTCAACACTAACACAAGTGCGAAAAGTGGTTTTTCAACGCTAACACAAGTGCGAAAAGTGGTTTTTCAACACTAACACAAGTGCGAAAAGTGTTTTTTCCACACTGATACAAGTGCAAAAGTGGTTTCCTGCACCAACACAAGTGCGAAAAGTGGTTTTTCAACACTAACACAAGTGCGAAATGTGGTTTTTCAACACTAACACAAGTGTGAAAAGTGGTCTTTCAACACTAACACAAGAGCGAAAAGTGGTTTTTCAACACTAACACAAGTGCGAAAAGTGTTTTTTCCACACTAATACAACTGCAGAAGTGGTTTCCTGCACTAACACAATTGTGAAAAGTGGTTTTTCAACACTAACACAAGTGCGAAAAGTGGTTTTTCAACACTATCACAAGTGCAAAAAGTGTTTTTTTCCCACTAATACAAGTGCAAAAGTGGTTTCCTGCACCAACACAAGTGCGAAAAGTGGTTTTTCAACACTAACACAAGTGCGAAAAGTGGTTTTTCAACACTAACACAAGTGCAAAAAGTGGTTTTTCAACACTAACACAAGTGCGAAAAGTGGTTTTTCAACACTATCACAAGTGCAAAAAGTGGTTTATCAACACTAACACAAGTGCGAAAAGTGTTTTTTCCACACTAATACAAGTGCAAAAGTGGTTTCCTGCACCAACACAAGTGCGAAAAGTGGTTTTTCAACACTAACACAAGTGCGAAAAGTGGTTTTTCAACACTAACACAAGAGCGAAAAGTGGTTTTTCAACACTAACACAAGTGCGAAGTGTTTTTTCCACACTTATACAAGTGCAAAAGTGGTTTCCTGCACCAATACAAGTGCGAAAAGTAGTTTTTCAACACTAACACAAGTGCGAAAAGTGGTTTTTCAACACTAACAAGTGCGAAAAGTGTTTTTTCCACACTAATACAAGTGCAAAAGTGGTTTCCTGCACCAACACAAGTGCGAAAAGTGGTTTTTCAACACTAACACAAGTGCGAAAAGTGGTTTTTCAATGCTAACACAAGTGCGAAAAGTGGTTTTTCAACACTAACACAAGTGCGAAAAGTGTTTTTTCCACACTAATACAAGTGCAAAAGTGGTTTCCTGCACCAACACAAGTGCGAAAAGTGGTTTTTCAACACTAACACAAGTGCGAAATGTGGTTTTTCAACACTAACACAAGTGCGAAAAGTGGTTTTTCAACACTAACACAAGTGCGAAAAGTGTTTTTTCCACACTAATACAACTGCAAAAGTGGTTTCCTGCACTAACACAATTGCGAAAAGTGGTTTTTCAACACAAACACAAGTGCGAAAAGTGGTTTTTCAACACTAACACAAGTGCGAAAAGTGTTTTTTCCACACTAATACAAGTGCAAAAGTGGTTTCCTGCACCAACACAAGTGCGAAAAGTGGTTTTTCAACACTAACACAAGTGCGAAAAGTGGTTTTTCAACACTAACACAAGAGCGAAAAGTGGTTTTTCAACACTAACACAAGTGCGAAAAGTGTTTTTTCCACACTAATGAAACTGCAAAAGTGGTTTCCTGCACTAACACAATTGCGAAAAGTGGTTTTTCAACACTAACACAAGTGCGAAAAGTGGTTTTTCAACACTAACACAAGTGCGAAAAGTGGTTTTTCAACACTAACACAAGTGCGAAAAGTGGTTTTTCAACACTAACTCAAGTGCGAAAAGTGGTTTTTCAACACTAACACAAGTGCGAAGAGTGGTTTTTCAACACTATCACAAGTGCAAAAAGTGTTTTTTCCACACTAATACAAGTGCAAAAGTGGTTTCCTGCACCAACACAAGTGCGTAAAGTGGTTTTTCAACACTAACACAAGTGCGAAAAGTGGTTTTTCAACACTAACACAAGTGCGAAAAGTGGTTTTTCAACACTAACACAAGTGCGAAAAGTGGTTTTTCAACACTAACACAAGTGCGAAAAGTGTATTTTCCACACTAATACAAGTGCAAAAGTGGTTTCCTGCACCAACACAAGTGCGAAAAGTGGTTTTTCAACACTAGCACAAGTGCGAAAAGTGGTTTTTCAACACTAACACAAGTGCGAAAAGTGGTTTTTCAACACTATCACAAGTGCAAAAAGTGTTTTTTCCACACTAATACAAGTGCAAAAGTGGTTTCCTGCACCAACACAAGTGCGAAAAGTGGTTTTTCAACACTAACACAAGTGCGAAAAGTCGTTTTTCAACACTAACACAAGGGCGAAAAGTGGTTTTTCAACACTATCACAAGTGCAAAAAGTGTTTTTTCCACACTAATACAAGTGCAAAAGTGGTTTCCTGCACCAACATAAGTGCGAAAAGTGGTTTTTCAACACTAACACACGTGCGAAAAGTGGTTTTTCAACACTAAGACAAGTGCGAAAAGTGTTTTTTCCACACTAATACAAGTGCAAAAGTGGTTTCCTGCACCAACACAAGTGCGAAAAGTGGTTTTTCAACAATAACACAAGTGCGAAAAGTGGTTTTTCAACACTAACACAAGTGCGAAAAGTGTTTTTTCCACACTAATACAAGTGCAAAAGTGGTTTCCTGCACCAACATAAGTGCGAAAAGTGGTTTTTCAACACTAACACAAGTGCAAAAAGTGGTTTTTCCACACTAATACAAGTGAAAAAGTGGTTTCCTGCACCAACACAAGTGCGAAAAGTGGTTTTTCAACACTAACACAAGTGCGAAAAGTGTTTTTCAACACTAACAAGTGCAAAAAGTGTTTTTTCCACACCAATACAAGTGCAAAAGTGGTTTCCTGCACCAACACAGGTGCAAAAAGTGGTTTTTCAACACTAACACAAGTGCTATAAAGTGGTTTTTCAACACTAACACAAGTGCGAAAAGTGGTTTTTCAACACTATCACAAGTGCAAAAAGTGTTTTTTCCACACTAATACAAGTGCAAAAGTGGTTTCCTGCACCAACACAAGTGCGAAAAGTGGTTTTTCAACACTAACACAAGTGCAAAAAGTGATTTTTCAACACTAACACAAGTGCGAAAAGTGGTTTTTCAACACTAACACAAGTGCGAAAAGTGGTTTTTCAACACTAACACAAGTGCGAAAAGTGGTTTTTCAACACTAACAGAAGTGCGAAAAGTGTTTTTTCCACACTAATACAAGTGCAAAAGTGGTTTCCTGCACCAACACAAGTGCGAAAAGTGGTTTTTCAACACTAACACAAGTGCGAAAAGTGGTTTTTCAACACTAACACAAGGGCGAAAAGTGGTTTTTCAACACTATCACAAGTGCAAAAAGTGTTTTTTCCACACTAATACAAGTGCAAAAGTGGTTTCCTGCACCAACATAAGTGCGAAAAGTGGTTTTTCAACACTAACACAAGTGCAAAAAGTGGTTTTTCAACACTAACACAAGTGCGAAAAGTGGTTTTTCAACACTAAGACAAGTGCGAAAAGTGGTTTTTCAACACTAACACAAGTGCGAAAAGTGGTTTTTCAACACTAACACAAATGCGAAAAGTGGTTTTTCAACACTAACACAAGTGCGAAAAGTGGTTTTTCAACACTAACACAAGTGCGAAAAGTGGTTTTTCAACACTATCACAAGTGCAAAAAGTGTTTTTTCCACACTAATACAAGTGCAAAAGTGGTTTCCTGCACCAACACAAGTGCGAAAAGTGGTTTTTCAACACTAACTCAAGTGCGAAAAGTGGTTTTTCAACACTAACACAAGTGCGAAAAGTGGTTTTTCAACACTAACACAAGTGCGAAAAGTGTTTTTTCCACACTAATACAAGTGCAAAAGTGGTTTCCTGCACCAACACAAGTGCGAAAAGTGGTTTTTCAACACTAACACAAGTGCGAAAAGTGTTTTTCAACACTAACACAAGGGCAAAAAGTGTTTTTTCCACACTAATACAAGTGCAAAAGTGGTTTCCTGCACCAACACAAGTGCGAAAAGTGGTTTTTCAACACTAACACAAGTGCAAAAAGTGGTTTCCTGCACCAACACAAGTGCGAAAAGTGGTTTTTCAACACTAACACAAGTGCGAAAAGTGGTTTTTCAACACTATCACAAGTGCAAAAAGTGTTTTTTCCACACTAATACAAGTGCAAAAGTGGTTTCCTGCACCAACACAAGTGCGAAAAGTGGTTTTTCAACACTAACACAAGTGCGAAAAGTGGTTTTTCAACACTAACACAAGTGCGAAAAGTGGTTTTTCAACACTAACACAAGTGCGAAAAGTGTTTTTTCCACACTAATACAAGTGCAAAAGTGGTTTCCTGCACCAACACAAGTGCGAAAAGTGGTTTTTCAACACTAACAGAAGTGCGAAAAGTGGTTTTTCAACACTAACACAAGTGCGAAAAGTGGTTTTTCAACACTAACAGAAGTGCGAAAAGTGTTTTTTCCACACTAGTACAAGTGCAAAAGTGGTTTCCTGCACCAACACAAGTGCGAAAAGTGGTTTTTCAACACTAACACAAGTGCGAAAAGTGGTTTTTCAACACTAACACAAGTGCGAAAAGTGGTTTTTCAACACTAACACAAGTGCGAAAAGTGTTTTTTCCACACTAATACAAGTGCAAAAGTGGTTTCCTGCACCAACACAAGTGCGAAAAGTGGTTTTTCAACACTAACACAAATGCGAAAAGTGTTTTTTCCACACTAATACAAGTGCAAAAGTGGTTTCCTGCACCAACACAAGTGCGAAAAGTGGTTTTTCAACACTAACACAAGTGCGAAAAGTGGTTTTTCAACACTAACACAAGTGCGAAAAGTGGTTTTTCAACACTAACACAAGTGCGAAAAGTGTTTTTTCCACACTAATACAAGTGCAAAAGTGGTTCCCTGCACCAACACAAGTGCGAAAAGTGATTTTTCAACACTAACACAAGTGCAAAAAGTGGTTTTTCAACACTAACACAAGTGCGAAAAGTGGTTTTTCAACACTATCACAAGTGCAAAAAGTGTTTTTTCCACACTAATACAAGTGCAAAAGTGGTTTCCTGCACCAACACAAGTGCGAAAAGTGGTTTTTCAACACTAACACAAGTGCGAAAAGTGGTTTTTCAACACTAACACAAGTGCGAAAAGTGGTTTTTCAACACTAACACAAGTGCGAAAAGTGTTTTTTCCACACTAATACAAGTGCAAAAGTGGTTTCCTGCACCAACATAAGTGCGAAAAGTGGTTTTTCAACACTAACACAAGTGCGAAAAGTGATTTTTCAACACTAACACAAGTGCGAAAAGTGGTTTTTCAACACTAACACAAGTGCGAAAAGTGGTTTTTCAACACTAACACAAGTGCGAAAAGTGGTTTTTCAACACTAACAGAAGTGCGAAAAGTGTTTTTTCCACACTAATACAAGTGCAAAAGTGGTTTCCTGCACCAACACAAGTGCGAAAAGTGGTTTTTCAACACTAACACAAGTGCGAAAAGTGGTTTTTCAACACTAACACAAGGGCGAAAAGTGGTTTTTCAACACTATCACAAGTGCAAAAAGTGTTTTTTCCACACTAATACAAGTGCAAAAGTGGTTTCCTGCACCAACATAAGTGCGAAAAGTGGTTTTTCAACACTAACACAAGTGCAAAAAGTGGTTTTTCAACACTAACACAAGTGCGAAAATTGGTTTTTCAACACTAAGACAAGTGCGAAAAGTGGTTTTTCAACACTAACACAAGTGCGAAAAGTGGTTTTTCAACACTAACACAAATGCGAAAAGTGGTTTTTCAACACTAACACAAGTGCGAAAAGTGGTTTTTCAACACTAACACAAGTGCGAAAAGTGGTTTTTCAACACTATCACAAGTGCAAAAAGTGTTTTTTCCACACTAATACAAGTGCAAAAGTGGTTTCCTGCACCAACACAAGTGCGAAAAGTGGTTTTTCAACACTAACTCAAGTGCGAAAAGTGGTTTTTCAACACTAACACAAGTGCGAAAAGTGGTTTTTCAACACTAACACAAGTGCGAAAAGTGTTTTTTCCACACTAATACAAGTGCAAAAGTGGTTTCCTGCACCAACACAAGTGCGAAAAGTGGTTTTTCAACACTAACACAAGTGCGAAAAGTGTTTTTCAACACTAACACAAGGGCAAAAAGTGTTTTTTCCACACTAATACAAGTGCAAAAGTGGTTTCCTGCACCAACACAAGTGCGAAAAGTGGTTTTTCAACACTAACACAAGTGCAAAAAGTGGTTTCCTGCACCAACACAAGTGCGAAAAGTGGTTTTTCAACACTAACACAAGTGCGAAAAGTGGTTTTTCAACACTATCACAAGTGCAAAAAGTGTTTTTTCCACACTAATACAAGTGCAAAAGTGGTTTCCTGCACCAACACAAGTGCGAAAAGTGGTTTTTCAACACTAACACAAGTGCGAAAAGTGGTTTTTCAACACTAACACAAGTGCGAAAAGTGGTTTTTCAACACTAACACAAGTGCGAAAAGTGTTTTTTCCACACTAACACAAGTGCAAAAGTGGTTTCCTGCACCAACACAAGTGCGAAAAGTGGTTTTTCAACACTAACAGAAGTGCGAAAAGTGGTTTTTCAACACTAACACAAGTGCGAAAAGTGGTTTTTCAACACTAACAGAAGTGCGAAAAGTGTTTTTTCCACACTAGTACAAGTGCAAAAGTGGTTTCCTGCACCAACACAAGTGCGAAAAGTGGTTTTTCAACACTAACACAAGTGCGAAAAGTGGTTTTTCAACACTAACACAAGTGCGAAAAGTGGTTTTTCAACACTAACACAAGTGCGAAAAGTGTTTTTTCCACACTAATACAAGTGCAAAAGTGGTTTCCTGCACCAACACAAGTGCGAAAAGTGGTTTTTCAACACTAACACAAATGCGAAAAGTGTTTTTTCCACACTAATACAAGTGCAAAAGTGGTTTCCTGCACCAACACAAGTGCGAAAAGTGGTTTTTCAACACTAACACAAGTGCGAAAAGTGGTTTTTCAACACTAACACAAGTGCGAAAAGTGGTTTTTCAACACTAACACAAGTGCGAAAAGTGTTTTTTCCACACTAATACAAGTGCAAAAGTGGTTCCCTGCACCAACACAAGTGCGAAAAGTGATTTTTCAACACTAACACAAGTGCAAAAAGTGGTTTTTCAACACTAACACAAGTGCGAAAAGTGGTTTTTCAACACTAACACAAGTGCGAAAAGTGTTTTTTCCACACTAATACAAGTGCAAAAGTGGTTTCCTGCACCAACACAAGTGCGAAAAGTGGTTTTTCAACACTAACACAAGTGCAAAAAGTGGTTTTTCATCACTAACACAAGTGCGAAAAGTGGTTTTTCAACAATAACACAAGTGCGAAAAGTGTTTTTTCCACACTAATACAAGTGCAAAAGTGGTTTCGTGCACCAACACAAGTGCGAAAAGTGGTTTTTCAACACTAACACAAGTGCGAAAAGTGGTTTTTCAACACTAACACAAGTGCAAAAAGTGTTTTTTCCACACTAATACAAGTGCAAAAGTGGTTTCCTGCACCAACACAAGTGCGAAAAGTGGTTTTTCAACACTAACACAAGTGCAAAAAGTGTTTTTTCAACACTAACACAAGAGCGAAAAGTAGTTTTTCAACACTAACACAAGTGCGAAAAGTGTTTTTTCCACACTAATACAACTGCAAAACTGGTTTCCTGCACTAACGCAATTGCGAAAAGTGGTTTTTCAACACTAACACAAGTGCGAAAAGTGGTTTTTCAACACTAACACAAGTGCGAAAAGTGGTTTTTCAACACTAACACAAGTGCGAAAAGTGTTTTTTCCACACTAATGCAAGTGCAAAAGTGGTTTCCTGCACCAACACAAGTGCGAAAAGTGGTTTTTCAACACTAACACAAGTGCGAAAAGTGGTTTTTCAACACTAACACAAGAGCGAAAAGTGGTTTTTCAACACTAACACAAGTGCGAAAAGTGTTTTTTCCACACTAATACAACTGCAGAAGTGGTTTCCTGCACTAACACAATTGCGAAAAGTGGTTTTTCAACACTAACACAAGTGCGAAAAGTGGTTTTTCAACACTAACACAAGTGCGAAAAGTGGTTTTTCAACACTATCACAAGTGCAAAAAGTGTTTTTTTCCCACTAATACAAGTGCAAAAGTGGTTTCCTGCACCAACACAAGTGCGAAAAGTGGTTTTTCAACACTAACACAAGTACGAAAAGTGGTTTTTCAACACTAACACAAGTGCAAAAAGTGGTTTTTCAACACTAACACAAGTGCGAAAAGTGGTTTTTCAACACTATCACAAGTGCAAAAAGTGGTTTATCAACACTAACACAAGTGCGAAAAGTGTTTTTTCCACACTAATACAAGTGCAAAAGTGGTTTCCTGCACCAACACAAGTGCGAAAAGTGGTTTTTCAACACTAACACAAGTGCGAAAAGTGGTTTTTCAACACTAACACAAGAGCGAAAAGTGGTTTTTCAACACTAACACAAGTGCGAAAAGTGTTTTTTCCACACTTATACAAGTGCAAAAGTGGTTTCCTGCACCAATACAAGTGCGAAAAGTAGTTTTTCAACACTAACACAAGTGCGAAAAGTGGTTTTTCAACACTAACAAGTGCGAAAAGTGTTTTTTCCACACTAATACAAGTGCAAAAGTGGTTTCCTGCACCAACACAAGTGCGAAAAGTGGTTTTTCAACACTAACACAAGTGCGAAAAGTGGTTTTTCAACGCTAACACAAGTGCGAAAAGTGGTTTTTCAACACTAACACAAGTGCGAAAAGTGTTTTTTCCACACTGATACAAGTGCAAAAGTGGTTTTCCTGCACCAACACAAGTGCGAAAAGTGGTTTTTCAACACTAACACAAGTGCGAAATGTGGTTTTTCAACACTAACACAAGTGTGAAAAGTGGTCTTTCAACACTAACACAAGAGCGAAAAGTGGTTTTTCAACACTAACACAAGTGCGAAAAGTGTTTTTTCCACACTAATACAACTGCAGAAGTGGTTTCCTGCACTAACACAATTGTGAAAAGTGGTTTTTCAACACTAACACAAGTGCGAAAAGTGGTTTTTCAACACTATCACAAGTGCAAAAAGTGTTTTTTTCCCACTAATACAAGTGCAAAAGTGGTTTCCTGCACCAACACAAGTGCGAAAAGTGGTTTTTCAACACTAACACAAGTGCGAAAAGTGGTTTTTCAACACTAACACAAGTGCAAAAAGTGGTTCTTCAACACTAACACAAGTGCGAAAAGTGGTTTTTCAACACTATCACAAGTGCAAAAAGTGGTTTATCAACACTAACACAAGTGCGAAAAGTGTTTTTTCCACACTAATACAAGTGCAAAAGTGGTTTCCTGCACCAACACAAGTGCGAAAAGTGGTTTTTCAACACTAACACAAGTGCGAAAAGTGGTTTTTCAACACTAACACAAGAGCGAAAAGTGGTTTTTCAACACTAACACAAGTGCGAAGTGTTTTTTCCACACTTATACAAGTGCAAAAGTGGTTTCCTGCACCAATACAAGTGCGAAAAGTAGTTTTTCAACACTAACACAAGTGCGAAAAGTGGTTTTTCAACACTAACAAGTGCGAAAAGTGTTTTTTCCACACTAATACAAGTGCAAAAGTGGTTTCCTGCACCAACACAAGTGCGAAAAGTGGTTTTTCAACACTAACACAAGTGCGAAAAGTGGTTTTTCAATGCTAACACAAGTGCGAAAAGTGGTTTTTCAACACTAACACAAGTGCGAAAAGTGTTTTTTCCACACTAATACAAGTGCAAAAGTGGTTTCCTGCACCAACACAAGTGCGAAAAGTGGTTTTTCAACACTAACACAAGTGCGAAATGTGGTTTTTCAACACTAACACAAGTGCGAAAAGTGGTTTTTCAACACTAACACAAGTGCGAAAAGTGTTTTTTCCACACTAATACAACTGCAAAAGTGGTTTCCTGCACTAACACAATTGCGAAAAGTGGTTTTTCAACACAAACACAAGTGCGAAAAGTGGTTTTTCAACACTAACACAAGTGCGAAAAGTGTTTTTTCCACACTAATACAAGTGCAAAAGTGGTTTCCTGCACCAACACAAGTGCGAAAAGTGGTTTTTCAACACTAACACAAGTGCGAAAAGTGGTTTTTCAACACTAACACAAGAGCGAAAAGTGGTTTTTCAACACTAACACAAGTGCGAAAAGTGTTTTTTCCACACTAATGAAACTGCAAAAGTGGTTTCCTGCACTAACACAATTGCGAAAAGTGGTTTTTCAACACTAACACAAGTGCGAAAAGTGGTTTTTCAACACTAACACAAGTGCGAAAAGTGGTTTTTCAACACTAACACAAGTGCGAAAAGTGGTTTTTCAACACTAACTCAAGTGCGAAAAGTGGTTTTTCAACACTAACACAAGTGCGAAGAGTGGTTTTTCAACACTATCACAAGTGCAAAAAGTGTTTTTTCCACACTAATACAAGTGCAAAAGTGGTTTCCTGCACCAACACAAGTGCGTAAAGTGGTTTTTCAACACTAACACAAGTGCGAAAAGTGGTTTTTCAACACTAACACAAGTGCGAAAAGTGGTTTTTCAACACTAACACAAGTGCGAAAAGTGGTTTTTCAACACTAACACAAGTGCGAAAAGTGTATTTTCCACACTAATACAAGTGCAAAAGTGGTTTCCTGCACCAACACAAGTGCGAAAAGTGGTTTTTCAACACTAGCACAAGTGCGAAAAGTGGTTTTTCAACACTAACACAAGTGCGAAAAGTGGTTTTTCAACACTATCACAAGTGCAAAAAGTGTTTTTTCCACACTAATACAAGTGCAAAAGTGGTTTCCTGCACCAACACAAGTGCGAAAAGTGGTTTTTCAACACTAACACAAGTGCGAAAAGTCGTTTTTCAACACTAACACAAGGGCGAAAAGTGGTTTTTCAACACTATCACAAGTGCAAAAAGTGTTTTTTCCACACTAATACAAGTGCAAAAGTGGTTTCCTGCACCAACATAAGTGCGAAAAGTGGTTTTTCAACACTAACACACGTGCGAAAAGTGGTTTTTCAACACTAAGACAAGTGCGAAAAGTGTTTTTTCCACACTAATACAAGTGCAAAAGTGGTTTCCTGCACCAACACAAGTGTGAAAAGTGGTTTTTCAACAATAACACAAGTGCGAAAAGTGGTTTTTCAACACTAACACAAGTGCGAAAAGTGTTTTTTCCACACTAATACAAGTGCAAAAGTGGTTTCCTGCACCAACATAAGTGCGAAAAGTGGTTTTTCAACACTAACACAAGTGCGAAAAGTGTTTTTTCCACACTAATACAAGTGCAAAAGTGGTTCCCTGCACCAACACAAGTGCGAAAAGTGATTTTTCAACACTAACACAAGTGCAAAAAGTGGTTTTTCAACACTAACACAAGTGCGAAAAGTGGTTTTTCAACACTAACACAAGTGCGAAAAGTGTTTTTTCCACACTAATACAAGTGCAAAAGTGGTTTCCTGCACCAACACAAGTGCGAAAAGTGGTTTTTCAACACTAACACAAGTGCAAAAAGTGGTTTTTCATCACTAACACAAGTGCGAAAAGTGGTTTTTCAACAATAACACAAGTGCGAAAAGTGTTTTTTCCACACTAATACAAGTGCAAAAGTGGTTTCGTGCACCAACACAAGTGCGAAAAGTGGTTTTTCAACACTAACACAAGTGCGAAAAGTGGTTTTTCAACACTAACACAAGTGCAAAAAGTGTTTTTTCCACACTAATACAAGTGCAAAAGTGGTTTCCTGCACCAACACAAGTGCGAAAAGTGGTTTTTCAACACTAACACAAGTGCAAAAAGTGTTTTTTCAACACTAACACAAGAGCGAAAAGTAGTTTTTCAACACTAACACAAGTGCGAAAAGTGTTTTTTCCACACTAATACAACTGCAAAACTGGTTTCCTGCACTAACGCAATTGCGAAAAGTGGTTTTTCAACACTAACACAAGTGCGAAAAGTGGTTTTTCAACACTAACACAAGTGCGAAAAGTGGTTTTTCAACACTAACACAAGTGCGAAAAGTGTTTTTTCCACACTAATGCAAGTGCAAAAGTGGTTTCCTGCACCAACACAAGTGCGAAAAGTGGTTTTTCAACACTAACACAAGTGCGAAAAGTGGTTTTTCAACACTAACACAAGAGCGAAAAGTGGTTTTTCAACACTAACACAAGTGCGAAAAGTGTTTTTTCCACACTAATACAACTGCAGAAGTGGTTTCCTGCACTAACACAATTGCGAAAAGTGGTTTTTCAACACTAACACAAGTGCGAAAAGTGGTTTTTCAACACTAACACAAGTGCGAAAAGTGGTTTTTCAACACTATCACAAGTGCAAAAAGTGTTTTTTTCCCACTAATACAAGTGCAAAAGTGGTTTCCTGCACCAACACAAGTGCGAAAAGTGGTTTTTCAACACTAACACAAGTACGAAAAGTGGTTTTTCAACACTAACACAAGTGCAAAAAGTGGTTTTTCAACACTAACACAAGTGCGAAAAGTGGTTTTTCAACACTATCACAAGTGCAAAAAGTGGTTTATCAACACTAACACAAGTGCGAAAAGTGTTTTTTCCACACTAATACAAGTGCAAAAGTGGTTTCCTGCACCAACACAAGTGCGAAAAGTGGTTTTTCAACACTAACACAAGTGCGAAAAGTGGTTTTTCAACACTAACACAAGAGCGAAAAGTGGTTTTTCAACACTAACACAAGTGCGAAAAGTGTTTTTTCCACACTTATACAAGTGCAAAAGTGGTTTCCTGCACCAATACAAGTGCGAAAAGTAGTTTTTCAACACTAACACAAGTGCGAAAAGTGGTTTTTCAACACTAACAAGTGCGAAAAGTGTTTTTTCCACACTAATACAAGTGCAAAAGTGGTTTCCTGCACCAACACAAGTGCGAAAAGTGGTTTTTCAACACTAACACAAGTGCGAAAAGTGGTTTTTCAACGCTAACACAAGTGCGAAAAGTGGTTTTTCAACACTAACACAAGTGCGAAAAGTGTTTTTTCCACACTGATACAAGTGCAAAAGTGGTTTCCTGCACCAACACAAGTGCGAAAAGTGGTTTTTCAACACTAACACAAGTGCGAAATGTGGTTTTTCAACACTAACACAAGTGTGAAAAGTGGTCTTTCAACACTAACACAAGAGCGAAAAGTGGTTTTTCAACACTAACACAAGTGCGAAAAGTGTTTTTTCCACACTAATACAACTGCAGAAGTGGTTTCCTGCACTAACACAATTGTGAAAAGTGGTTTTTCAACACTAACACAAGTGCGAAAAGTGGTTTTTTCAACACTATCACAAGTGCAAAAAGTGTTTTTTTCCCACTAATACAAGTGCAAAAGTGGTTTCCTGCACCAACACAAGTGCGAAAAGTGGTTTTTCAACACTAACACAAGTGCGAAAAGTGGTTTTTCAACACTAACACAAGTGCAAAAAGTGGTTCTTCAACACTAACACAAGTGCGAAAAGTGTTTTTCAACACTATCACAAGTGCAAAAAGTGGTTTATCAACACTAACACAAGTGCGAAAAGTGTTTTTTCCACACTAATACAAGTGCAAAAGTGGTTTCCTGCACCAACACAAGTGCGAAAAGTGGTTTTTCAACACTAACACAAGTGCGAAAAGTGGTTTTTCAACACTAACACAAGAGCGAAAAGTGGTTTTTCAACACTAACACAAGTTGCGAAGTGTTTTTTCCACACTTATACAAGTGCAAAAGTGGTTTCCTGCACCAATACAAGTGCGAAAAGTAGTTTTTCAACACTAACACAAGTGCGAAAAGTGGTTTTTCAACACTAACAAGTGCGAAAAGTGTTTTTTCCACACTAATACAAGTGCAAAAGTGGTTTCCTGCACCAACACAAGTGCGAAAAGTGGTTTTTCAACACTAACACAAGTGCGAAAAGTGGTTTTTCAATGCTAACACAAGTGCGAAAAGTGGTTTTTCAACACTAACACAAGTGCGAAAAGTGTTTTTTCCACACTAATACAAGTGCAAAAGTGGTTTCCTGCACCAACACAAGTGCGAAAAGTGGTTTTTCAACACTAACACAAGTGCGAAATGTGGTTTTTCAACACTAACACAAGTGCGAAAAGTGGTTTTTCAACACTAACACAAGTGCGAAAAGTGTTTTTTCCACACTAATACAACTGCAAAAGTGGTTTCCTGCACTAACACAATTGCGAAAAGTGGTTTTTCAACACAAACACAAGTGCGAAAAGTGGTTTTTCAACACTAACACAAGTGCGAAAAGTGTTTTTTCCACACTAATACAAGTGCAAAAGTGGTTTCCTGCACCAACACAAGTGCGAAAAGTGGTTTTTCAACACTAACACAAGTGCGAAAAGTGGTTTTTCAACACTAACACAAGAGCGAAAAGTGGTTTTTCAACACTAACACAAGTGCGAAAAGTGTTTTTTCCACACTAATGAAACTGCAAAAGTGGTTTCCTGCACTAACACAATTGCGAAAAGTGGTTTTTCAACACTAACACAAGTGCGAAAAGTGGTTTTTCAACACTAACACAAGTGCGAAAAGTGGTTTTTCAACACTAACACAAGTGCGAAAAGTGGTTTTTCAACACTAACTCAAGTGCGAAAAGTGGTTTTTCAACACTAACACAAGTGCGAAGAGTGGTTTTTCAACACTATCACAAGTGCAAAAAGTGTTTTTTCCACACTAATACAAGTGCAAAAGTGGTTTCCTGCACCAACACAAGTGCGTAAAGTGGTTTTTCAACACTAACACAAGTGCGAAAAGTGGTTTTTCAACACTAACACAAGTGCGAAAAGTGGTTTTTCAACACTAACACAAGTGCGAAAAGTGGTTTTTCAACACTAACACAAGTGCGAAAAGTGTATTTTCCACACTAATACAAGTGCAAAAGTGGTTTCCTGCACCAACACAAGTGCGAAAAGTGGTTTTTCAACACTAGCACAAGTGCGAAAAGTGGTTTTTCAACACTAACACAAGTGCGAAAAGTGGTTTTTCAACACTATCACAAGTGCAAAAAGTGTTTTTTCCACACTAATACAAGTGCAAAAGTGGTTTCCTGCACCAACACAAGTGCGAAAAGTGGTTTTTCAACACTAACACAAGTGCGAAAAGTCGTTTTTCAACACTAACACAAGGGCGAAAAGTGGTTTTTCAACACTATCACAAGTGCAAAAAGTGTTTTTTTCCACACTAATACAAGTGCAAAAGTGGTTTCCTGCACCAACATAAGTGCGAAAAGTGGTTTTTCAACACTAACACACGTGCGAAAAGTGGTTTTTCAACACTAAGACAAGTGCGAAAAGTGTTTTTTCCACACTAATACAAGTGCAAAAGTGGTTTCCTGCACAACACAAGTGTGAAAAGTGGTTTTTCAACAATAACACAAGTGCGAAAAGTGGTTTTTCAACACTAACACAAGTGCGAAAAGTGTTTTTTCCACATCCACACTAATACAAGTGCAAAAGTGGTTTCCTGCACCAACATAAGTGCGAAAAGTGGTTTTTCAACACTAACACAAGTGCAAAAAGTGGTTTTTCCACACTAATACAAGTGAAAAAGTGGTTTCCTGCACCAACACAAGTGCGAAAAGTGGTTCTTTTCAACACTAACACAAGTGCGAAAAGTGGTTTTTCAACACTAACACAAGTGCGAAAAGTGGTTTTTCAACACTATCACAAGTGCAAAAAGTGTTTTTTCCACACTAATACAAGTTGCAAAAGTGGTTTCCTGCACCAACACAAGTGCGAAAAGTGGTTTTTCAACACTAACACAAGTGCGAAAAGTGGTTTTTCAACACTAACACAAGTGCGAAAAGTGGTTTTTCAACACTATCACAAGTGCAAAAAGTGTTTTTTCCCACACTAATACAAGTGCAAAAGTGGTTTCCTGCACCAACACAAGGTGCAAAAAGTGGTTTTTCAACACTAACACAAGTGCAAAAAGTGGTTTTTTCAACACTAACACAAGTGCGAAAAGTGTTTTTTTCCACACTAATACAAGTGCAAAGTGGTTTCCTGCACCAACACAAGTGCGAAAAGTGGTTTTTCAACACTAACTCAAGTGCGAAAAGTGGTTTTTCAACACTAACACAAGTGTGAAAAGTGGTTTTTCAACACTAACACAAGTGCAAAAGTGTTTTTTCCACACTAATACAAGTGCAAAGTGGTTTCCTGCACCAACACAAGTGCGAAAAGTGGTTTTCAACACTAACACAAGTGCAAAAAGTGTTTTTCAACACTAACACAAGTGCAAAAAGTGTTTTTTCCACACTAATACAAGTGCAAAAGTGGTTTCCTGCACCAACACAAGTGCGAAAAGTGGTTTTAACATAACAAGTGCGAAAGTGGTTTTCAACACTAACACAAGTGCGAAAAGTGGTTTTTCAACACTATCACAAGTGCAAAAAGTGTTTTTTCCACACTAATACAAGTGCAAAAGTGGTTTCCTGCTCCAACACAAGTGCGAAAAGTGGTTTTTCAACATTACACAAGTGCGAAAAGTGGTTTTTCAACACTAACACAAGTGCGAAAAGTGGTTTTTCAACACTAACACAAGTGCGAAAAGTGTTTTTCCACACTAATACAAGTGCAAAAGTGGTTTCCTGCACCAACACAAGTGCGAAAAGTGGTTTTTCAACACTAACACAAGTGCGAAAAGTGTTTTTCAACACTAACACAAGGGCGAAAAGTGGTTTTTCAACACTATCACAAGTGCAAAAAGTGTTTTTTCCACACTAATACAAGTGCAAAAGTGGTTTCCTGCACCAACATAAGTGCGAAAAGTGGTTTTTCAACACCAACACAAGTGCAAAAAGTGGTTTTTCAACACTAACACAAGTGCGAAAAGTGGTTTTTCAACACTAAGACAAGTGCGAAAAGTGGTTTTTCAACACTAACACAAGTGCGAAAAGTGGTTTTTCAACACTAACACAAGTGCGAAAAGTGGTTTTTCAACACTAACACAAGTGCGAAAAGTGGTTTTTCAACACTATCACAAGTGCAAAAAGTGTTTTTTCCACACTAATACAAGTGCAAAAGTGGTTTCCTGCACCAACACAAGTGCGAAAAGTGGTTTTTCAACACTAACTCAAGTGCGAAAAGTGGTTTTTCAACACTAACACAAGTGCGAAAAGTGGTTTTTTCAACACTAACACAAGTGCGAAAAGTGTTTTTTCACACTAATACAAGTGCAAAAGTGGTTTCCTGCACCAACACAAGTGCGAAAAGTGGTTTTTCAACACTAACACAAGTGCGAAAAGTGTTTTTCAACACTAACACAAGGGCAAAAAGTGTTTTTTCCACACTAATACAAGTGCAAAAGTGGTTTCCTGCACCAACACAAGTGCGAAAAGTGGTTTTTCAACACTAACACAAGTGCGAAAAGTGGTTTCCTGCACCAACACAAGTGCGAAAAGTGGTTTTTCAACACTAACACAAGTGCGAAAAGTGGTTTTTCAACACTATCACAAGTGCAAAAAGTGTTTTTTCACACTAATACAAGTGCAAAAGTGGTTTCCTGCACCAACACTAGTGCGAAAAGTGGTTTTTCAACACTAACACAAGTGCGAAAAGTGGTTTTTCAACACTAACACAAGTGCGAAAAGTGGTTTTTCAACACTAACACAAGTGCGAAAAGTGTTTTTTCCACACTAATACAAGTGCAAAAGTGGTTTCCTGCACCAACACAAGTGCGAAAAGTGGTTTTTCAACACTAACAGAAGTGCGAAAAGTGGTTTTTCAACACTAACACAAGTGCGAAAAGTGGTTTTTCAACACTAACAGAAGTGCGAAAAGTGTTTTTTCCACACTAATACAAGTGCAAAAGTGGTTTCCTGCACCAACACAAGTGCGAAAAGTGGTTTTTCAACACTAACACAAGTGCGAAAAGTGGGTTTTTCAACACTAACACAAGTGCGAAAAGTGGTTTTTCAACACTAACACAAGTGCGAAAAGTGTTTTTTCCACACTAATACAAGTGCAAAGTGGTTTCCTGCACCAACACAAGTGCGAAAAGTGGTTTTTCAACACTAACACAAGTGCGAAAAGTGTTTTTTCCACACTAATACAAGTGCAAAAGTGGTTTCCTGCACCAACACAAGTGCGAAAAGTGGTTTTTTCAACACTAACACAAGTGCGAAAAGTGGTTTTTCAACACTAACACAAGTGCGAAAAGTGTTTTTTCCACACTAATACAAGTGCAAAAGTGGTTTCCTGCACCAACACAAGTGCGAAAAGTGGTTTTTCAACATTAACTCAAGTGCGAAAAGTGGTTTTTCAACACTAACACAGGTGCGAAAAGTGGTTTTTCAACACTAACACAAGTGCGAAAAGTGTTTTTTCCACACTAATACAAGTGCAAAAGTGGTTTCCTGCACCAACACAAGTGCGAAAAGTGGTTTTTCAACACTAACACAAGTGCGAAAAGTGTTTTTCAACACTAACAAGTGCAAAAAGTGTTTTTTCCACACTAATACAAGTGCAAAAGTGGTTTCCTGCACCAACACAGGTGCGAAAAGTGGTTTTTCAACACTAACACAAGTGCTATAAAGTGGTTTTTCAACACTAACACAAGTGCGAAAAGTGGTTTTTCAACACTATCACAAGTGCAAAAAGTGTTTTTTCCACACTAATACAAGTGCAAAAGTGGTTTCCTGCACCAACACAAGTGCGAAAAGTGGTTTTTCAACACTAACACAAGTGCGAAAAGTGGTTTTTCAACACTAACACAAGTGCGAAAAGTGGTTTTTCAACACTAACACAAGTGCGAAAAGTGTTTTTTCCACACTAATACAAGTGCAAAAGTGGTTTCCTGCACCAACATAAGTGCGAAAAGTGGTTTTTCAACACTAACACAAGTGCGAAAAGTGGTTTTTCAACACTAACACAAGTGCGAAAAGTGGTTTTTCAACACTAACACAAGTGCGAAAAGTGGTTTTTCAACACTAACACAAGTGCGAAAAGTGGTTTTTCAACACTAACAGAAGTGCGAAAAGTGTTTTTTCCACACTAATACAAGTGCAAAAGTGGTTTCCTGCACCAACACAAGTGCGAAAAGTGGTTTTTCAACACTAACACAAGTGCGAAAAGTGGTTTTTCAACACTAACACAAGGGCGAAAAGTGGTTTTTCAACACTATCACAAGTGCAAAAAGTGTTTTTTCCACACTAATACAAGTGCAAAAGTGGTTTCCTGCACCAACATAAGTGCGAAAAGTGGTTTTTCAACACTAACACAAGTGCAAAAAGTGGTTTTTCAACACTAACACAAGTGCGAAAAGTGGTTTTTCAACACTAAGACAAGTGCGAAAAGTGGTTTTTCAACACTAACACAAGTGCGAAAAGTGGTTTTTCAACACTAACACAAGTGCGAAAAGTGGTTTTTCAACACTATCACAAGTGCAAAAAGTGTTTTTTCCACACTAATACAAGTGCAAAAGTGGTTTCCTGCACCAACACAAGTGCGAAAAGTGGTTTTTCAACACTAGCTCAAGTGCGAAAAGTGGTTTTTCAACACTAACACAAGTGCGAAAAGTGGTTTTTCAACACTAACACAAGTGCGAAAAGTGTTTTTTCCACACTAATACAAGTGCAAAAGTGGTTTCCTGCACCAACACAAGTGCGAAAAGTGGTTTTTCAACACTAACACAAGTGCGAAAAGTGTTTTTCAACACTAACACAAGGGCAAAAAGTGTTTTTTCCACACTAATATAAGTGCAAAAGTGGTTTCCTGCACCAACACAAGTGCGAAAAGTGGTTTTTCAACACTAACACAAGTGCAAAAAGAGTTTTTTCAACACTAACACAAGAGCGAAAAGTAGTTTTTCAACACTAACACAAGTGCGAAAAGTGTTTTTTCCACACTAATACAACTGCAAAAGTGGTTTCCTGCACTAACACAATTGCGAAAAGTGGTTTTTCAACACTAACACAAGTGCGAAAAGTGGTTTTTCAACACTAACACAAGTGCGAAAAGTGGTTTTTCAACACTAACACAAGTGCGAAAAGTGTTTTTTCCACACTAATACAAGTGCAAAAGTGGTTTCCTGCACTAACACAAGTGCGAAAAGTGGTTTTTCAACACTATCACAAGTGCAAAAAGTGTTTTTTCCACACTAATACAAGTGCAAAAGTGGTTTCCTGCACCAACACAAGTGCGAAAAGTGGTTTTTCAACACTAACACAAGTGCGAAAAGTGGTTTTTCAACACTAACACAAGTGCGAAAAGTGGTTTTTCAACACTAACACAAGTGCGAAAAGTGTTTTTTCCACACTAATACAAGTGCAAAAGTGGTTTCCTGCACCAACATAAGTGCGAAAAGTGGTTTTTCAACACTAACACAAGTGCGAAAAGTGTTTTTTCCACACTAATACAACTGCAAAAGTGGTTTCCTGCACTAACACAATTGCGAAAAGTGGTTTTTCAACACAAACACAAGTGCGAAAAGTGGTTTTTCAACACTAACACAAGTGCGAAAAGTGTTTTTTCCACACTAATACAAGTGCAAAAGTGGTTTCCTGCACCAACACAAGTGCGAAAAGTGGTTTTTCAACACTAACACAAGTGCGAAAAGTGGTTTTTCAACACTAACACAAGAGCGAAAAGTGGTTTTTCAACACTAACACAAGTGCGAAAAGTGTTTTTTCCACACTAATGAAACTGCAAAAGTGGTTTCCTGCACTAACACAATTGCGAAAAGTGGTTTTTCAACACTAACACAAGTGCGAAAAGTGGTTTTTCAACACTAACACAAGTGCGAAAAGTGGTTTTTCAACACTAACACAAGTGCGAAAAGTGGTTTTTCAACACTAACTCAAGTGCGAAAAGTGGTTTTTCAACACTAACACAAGTGCGAAGAGTGGTTTTTCAACACTATCACAAGTGCAAAAAGTGTTTTTTCCACACTAATACAAGTGCAAAAGTGGTTTCCTGCACCAACACAAGTGCGAAAAGTGGTTTTTCAACACTAACACAAGTGCGAAAAGTGGTTTTTCAACACTAACACAAGTGCGAAAAGTGGTTTTTCAACACTAACACAAGTGCGAAAAGTGGTTTTTCAACACTAACACAAGTGCGAAAAGTGTATTTTCCACACTAATACAAGTGCAAAAGTGGTTTCCTGCACCAACACAAGTGCGAAAAGTGGTTTTTCAACACTAGCACAAGTGCGAAAAGTGGTTTTTCAACACTAACACAAGTGCGAAAAGTGGTTTTTCAACACTATCACAAGTGCAAAAAGTGTTTTTTCCACACTAATACAAGTGCAAAAGTGGTTTCCTGCACCAACACAAGTGCGAAAAGTGGTTTTTCAACACTAACACAAGTGCGAAAAGTCGTTTTTCAACACTAACACAAGGGCGAAAAGTGGTTTTTCAACACTATCACAAGTGCAAAAAGTGTTTTTTCCACACTAATACAAGTGCAAAAGTGGTTTCCTGCACAAACATAAGTGCGAAAAGTGGTTTTTCAACACTAACACACGTGCGAAAAGTGGTTTTTCAACACTAAGACAAGTGCGAAAAGTGTTTTTTCCACACTAATACAAGTGCAAAAGTGGTTTCCTGCACCAACACAAGTGCGAAAAGTGGTTTTTCAACAATAACACAAGTGCGAAAAGTGGTTTTTCAACACTAACACAAGTGCGAAAAGTGTTTTTTCCACACTAATACAAGTGCAAAAGTGGTTTCCTGCACCAACATAAGTGCGAAAAGTGGTTTTTCAACACTAACACAAGTGCAAAAAGTGGTTTTTCCACACTAATACAAGTGAAAAAGTGGTTTCCTGCACCAACACAAGTGCGAAAAGTGGTTTTTCAACACTAACACAAGTGCGAAAAGTGGTTTTTCAACACTAACACAAGTGCGAAAAGTGGTTTTTCAACACTATCACAAGTGCAAAAAGTGTTTTTTCCACACTAATACAAGTGCAAAAGTGGTTTCCTGCACCAACACAAGTGCGAAAAGTGGTTTTTCAACACTAACACAAGTGCGAAAAGTGGTTTTTCAACACTAACACAAGTGCGAAAAGTGGTTTTTCAACACTAACACAAGTGCGAAAAGTGTTTTTTCCACACTAATACAAGTGCAAAAGTGGTTTCCTGCACCAACATAAGTGCGAAAAGTGGTTTTTCAACACTAACACAAGTGCGAAAAGTGGTTTTTCAACACTAACACAAGTGCGAAAAGTGGTTTTTCAACACTAACACAAGTGCGAAAAGTGGTTTTTCAACACTAACACAAGTGCGAAAAGTGGTTTTTCAACACTAACAGAAGTGCGAAAAGTGTTTTTTCCACACTAATACAAGTGCAAAAGTGGTTTCCTGCACCAACACAAGTGCGAAAAGTGGTTTTTCAACACTAACACAAGTGCGAAAAGTGGTTTTTCAACACTAACACAAGGGCGAAAAGTGGTTTTTCAACACTATCACAAGTGCAAAAAGTGTTTTTTCCACACTAATACAAGTGCAAAAGTGGTTTCCTGCACCAACATAAGTGCGAAAAGTGGTTTTTCAACACTAACACAAGTGCAAAAAGTGGTTTTTCAACACTAACACAAGTGCGAAAAGTGGTTTTTCAACACTAAGACAAGTGCGAAAAGTGGTTTTTCAACACTAACACAAGTGCGAAAAGTGGTTTTTCAACACTAACACAAGTGCGAAAAGTGGTTTTTCAACACTATCACAAGTGCAAAAAGTGTTTTTTCCACACTAATACAAGTGCAAAAGTGGTTTCCTGCACCAACACAAGTGCGAAAAGTGGTTTTTCAACACTAGCTCAAGTGCGAAAAGTGGTTTTTCAACACTAACACAAGTGCGAAAAGTGGTTTTTCAACACTAACACAAGTGCGAAAAGTGTTTTTTCCACACTAATACAAGTGCAAAAGTGGTTTCCTGCACCAACACAAGTGCGAAAAGTGGTTTTTCAACACTAACACAAGTGCGAAAAGTGTTTTTCAACACTAACACAAGGGCAAAAAGTGTTTTTTCCACACTAATATAAGTGCAAAAGTGGTTTCCTGCACCAACACAAGTGCGAAAAGTGGTTTTTCAACACTAACACAAGTGCAAAAAGAGTTTTTTCAACACTAACACAAGAGCGAAAAGTAGTTTTTCAACACTAACACAAGTGCGAAAAGTGTTTTTTCCACACTAATACAACTGCAAAAGTGGTTTCCTGCACTAACACAATTGCGAAAAGTGGTTTTTCAACACTAACACAAGTGCGAAAAGTGGTTTTTCAACACTAACACAAGTGCGAAAAGTGGTTTTTCAACACTAACACAAGTGCGAAAAGTGTTTTTTCCACACTAATACAAGTGCAAAAGTGGTTTCCTGCACTAACACAAGTGCGAAAAGTGGTTTTTCAACACTATCACAAGTGCAAAAAGTGTTTTTTCCACACTAATACAAGTGCAAAAGTGGTTTCCTGCACCAACACAAGTGCGAAAAGTGGTTTTTCAACACTAACACAAGTGCGAAAAGTGGTTTTTCAACACTAACACAAGTGCGAAAAGTGGTTTTTCAACACTAACACAAGTGCGAAAAGTGTTTTTTCCACACTAATACAAGTGCAAAAGTGGTTTCCTGCACCAACATAAGTGCGAAAAGTGGTTTTTCAACACTAACACAAGTGCGAAAAGTGTTTTTTCCACACTAATACAACTGCAAAAGTGGTTTCCTGCACTAACACAATTGCGAAAAGTGGTTTTTCAACACAAACACAAGTGCGAAAAGTGGTTTTTCAACACTAACACAAGTGCGAAAAGTGTTTTTTCCACACTAATACAAGTGCAAAAGTGGTTTCCTGCACCAACACAAGTGCGAAAAGTGGTTTTTCAACACTAACACAAGTGCGAAAAGTGGTTTTTCAACACTAACACAAGAGCGAAAAGTGGTTTTTCAACACTAACACAAGTGCGAAAAGTGTTTTTTCCACACTAATGAAACTGCAAAAGTGGTTTCCTGCACTAACACAATTGCGAAAAGTGGTTTTTCAACACTAACACAAGTGCGAAAAGTGGTTTTTCAACACTAACACAAGTGCGAAAAGTGGTTTTTCAACACTAACACAAGTGCGAAAAGTGGTTTTTCAACACTAACTCAAGTGCGAAAAGTGGTTTTTCAACACTAACACAAGTGCGAAGAGTGGTTTTTCAACACTATCACAAGTGCAAAAAGTGTTTTTTCCACACTAATACAAGTGCAAAAGTGGTTTCCTGCACCAACACAAGTGCGAAAAGTGGTTTTTCAACACTAACACAAGTGCGAAAAGTGGTTTTTCAACACTAACACAAGTGCGAAAAGTGGTTTTTCAACACTAACACAAGTGCGAAAAGTGGTTTTTCAACACTAACACAAGTGCGAAAAGTGTATTTTCCACACTAATACAAGTGCAAAAGTGGTTTCCTGCACCAACACAAGTGCGAAAAGTGGTTTTTCAACACTAGCACAAGTGCGAAAAGTGGTTTTTCAACACTAACACAAGTGCGAAAAGTGGTTTTTCAACACTATCACAAGTGCAAAAAGTGTTTTTTCCACACTAATACAAGTGCAAAAGTGGTTTCCTGCACCAACACAAGTGCGAAAAGTGGTTTTTCAACACTAACACAAGTGCGAAAAGTCGTTTTTCAACACTAACACAAGGGCGAAAAGTGGTTTTTCAACACTATCACAAGTGCAAAAAGTGTTTTTTCCACACTAATACAAGTGCAAAAGTGGTTTCCTGCACAAACATAAGTGCGAAAAGTGGTTTTTCAACACTAACACACGTGCGAAAAGTGGTTTTTCAACACTAAGACAAGTGCGAAAAGTGTTTTTTCCACACTAATACAAGTGCAAAAGTGGTTTCCTGCACCAACACAAGTGCGAAAAGTGGTTTTTCAACAATAACACAAGTGCGAAAAGTGGTTTTTCAACACTAACACAAGTGCGAAAAGTGTTTTTTCCACACTAATACAAGTGCAAAAGTGGTTTCCTGCACCAACATAAGTGCGAAAAGTGGTTTTTCAACACTAACACAAGTGCAAAAAGTGGTTTTTCCACACTAATACAAGTGAAAAAGTGGTTTCCTGCACCAACACAAGTGCGAAAAGTGGTTTTTCAACACTAACACAAGTGCGAAAAGTGGTTTTTCAACACTAACACAAGTGCGAAAAGTGGTTTTTCAACACTATCACAAGTGCAAAAAGTGTTTTTTCCACACTAATACAAGTGCAAAAGTGGTTTCCTGCACCAACACAAGTGCGAAAAGTGGTTTTTCAACACTAACACAAGTGCGAAAAGTGGTTTTTCAACACTAACACAAGTGCGAAAAGTGGTTTTTCAACACTATCACAAGTGCAAAAAGTGTTTTTTCCACACTAATACAAGTGCAAAAGTGGTTTCCTGCACCAACACAAGTGCAAAAAGTGGTTTTTCAACACTAACACAAGTGCAAAAAGTGGTTTTTCAACACTAACACAAGTGCGAAAAGTGTTTTTTCCACACTAATACAAGTGCAAAAGTGGTTTCCTGCACCAACACAAGTGCGAAAAGTGGTTTTTCAACACTAACTCAAGTGCGAAAAGTGGTTTTTCAACACTAACACAAGTGTGAAAAGTGGTTTTTCAACACTAACACAAGTGCAAAAAGTGTTTTTTCCACACTAATACAAGTGCAAAAGTGGTTTCCTGCACCAACACAAGTGCGAAAAGTGGTTTTTCAACACTAACACAAGTGCAAAAAGTGTTTTTCAACACTAACACAAGTGCAAAAAGTGTTTTTTCCACACTAATACAAGTGCAAAAGTGGTTTCCTGCACCAACACAAGTGCGAAAAGTGGTTTTTCAACACTAACACAAGTGCGAAAAGTGGTTTTTCAACACTAACACAAGTGCGAAAAGTGGTTTTTCAACACTATCACAAGTGCAAAAAGTGTTTTTTCCACACTAATACAAGTGCAAAAGTGGTTTCCTGCTCCAACACAAGTGCAAAAAGTGGTTTTTCAACATTACACAAGTGCGAAAAGTGGTTTTTCAACACTAACACAAGTGCGAAAAGTGGTTTTTCAACACTAACACAAGTGCGAAAAGTGTTTTTTCCACACTAATACAAGTGCAAAAGTGGTTTCCTGCACCAACACAAGTGCGAAAAGTGGTTTTTCAACACTAACACAAGTGCGAAAAGTGGTTTTTCAACACTAACACAAGGGCGAAAAGTGGTTTTTCAACACTATCACAAGTGCAAAAAGTGTTTTTTCCACACTAATACAAGTGCAAAAGTGGTTTCCTGCACCAACATAAGTGCGAAAAGTGGTTTTTCAACACTAACACAAGTGCAAAAAGTGGTTTTTCAACACTAACACAAGTGCGAAAAGTGGTTTTTCAACACTAAGACAAGTGCGAAAAGTGGTTTTTCAACACTAACACAAGTGCGAAAAGTGGTTTTTCAACACTAACACAAGTGCGAAAAGTGGTTTTTCAACACTAACACAAGTGCGAAAAATGGTTTTTCAACACTAACACAAGTGCGAAAAGTGGTTTTTCAACACTATCACAAGTGCAAAAAGTGTTTTTTCCACACTAATACAAGTGCAAAAGTGGTTTCCTGCACCAACACAAGTGCGAAAAGTGGTTTTTCAACACTAACTCAAGTGCGAAAAGTGGTTTTTCAACACTAACACAAGTGCGAAAAGTGGTTTTTCAACACTAACACAAGTGCGAAAAGTGTTTTTTCCACACTAATACAAGTGCAAAAGTGGTTTCCTGCACCAACACAAGTGCGAAAAGTGGTTTTTCAACACTAACACAAGTGCGAAAAGTGTTTTTCAACACTAACACAAGGGCAAAAAGTGTTTTTTCCACACTAATACAAGTGCAAAAGTGGTTTCCTGCACCAACACAAGTGCGAAAAGTGGTTTTTCAACACTAACACAAGTGCGAAAAGTGGTTTCCTGCACCAACACAAGTGCGAAAAGTGGTTTTTCAACACTAACACAAGTGCGAAAAGTGGTTTTTCAACACTATCACAAGTGCAAAAAGTGTTTTTTCCACACTAATACAAGTGCAAAAGTGGTTTCCTGCACCAACACTAGTGCGAAAAGTGGTTTTTCAACACTAACACAAGTGCGAAAAGTGGTTTTTCAACACTAACACAAGTGCGAAAAGTGGTTTTTCAACACTAACACAAGTGCGAAAAGTGTTTTTTCCACACTAATACAAGTGCAAAAGTGGTTTCCTGCACCAACACAAGTGCGAAAAGTGGTTTTTCAACACTAACAGAAGTGCGAAAAGTGGTTTTTCAACACTAACACAAGTGCGAAAAGTGGTTTTTCAACACTAACAGAAGTGCGAAAAGTGTTTTTTCCACACTAATACAAGTGCAAAAGTGGTTTCCTGCACCAACACAAGTGCGAAAAGTGGTTTTTCAACACTAACACAAGTGCGAAAAGTGGTTTTTCAACACTAACACAAGTGCGAAAAGTGGTTTTTCAACACTAACACAAGTGCGAAAAGTGTTTTTTCCACACTAATACAAGTGCAAAAGTGGTTTCCTGCACCAACACAAGTGCGAAAAGTGGTTTTTCAACACTAACACAAGTGCGAAAAGTGTTTTTTCCACACTAATACAAGTGCAAAAGTGGTTTCCTGCACCAACACAAGTGCGAAAAGTGGTTTTTCAACACTAACACAAGTGCGAAAAGTGGTTTTTCAACACTAACACAAGTGCGAAAAGTGTTTTTTCCACACTAATACAAGTGCAAAAGTGGTTTCCTGCACCAACACAAGTGCGAAAAGTGGTTTTTCAACATTAACTCAAGTGCGAAAAGTGGTTTTTCAACACTAACACAGGTGCGAAAAGTGGTTTTTCAACACTAACACAAGTGCGAAAAGTGTTTTTTCCACACTAATACAAGTGCAAAAGTGGTTTCCTGCACCAACACAAGTGCGAAAAGTGGTTTTTCAACACTAACACAAGTGCGAAAAGTGTTTTTCAACACTAACAAGTGCAAAAAGTGTTTTTTCCACACTAATACAAGTGCAAAAGTGGTTTCCTGCACCAACACAGGTGCGAAAAGTGGTTTTTCAACACTAACACAAGTGCTATAAAGTGGTTTTTCAACACTAACACAAGTGCGAAAAGTGGTTTTTCAACACTATCACAAGTGCAAAAAGTGTTTTTTCCACACTAATACAAGTGCAAAAGTGGTTTCCTGCACCAACACAAGTGCGAAAAGTGGTTTTTCAACACTAACACAAGTGCGAAAAGTGGTTTTTCAACACTAACACAAGTGCGAAAAGTGGTTTTTCAACACTAACACAAGTGCGAAAAGTGTTTTTTCCACACTAATACAAGTGCAAAAGTGGTTTCCTGCACCAACATAAGTGCGAAAAGTGGTTTTTCAACACTAACACAAGTGCGAAAAGTGGTTTTTCAACACTAACACAAGTGCGAAAAGTGGTTTTTCAACACTAACACAAGTGCGAAAAGTGGTTTTTCAACACTAACACAAGTGCGAAAAGTGGTTTTTCAACACTAACAGAAGTGCGAAAAGTGTTTTTTCCACACTAATACAAGTGCAAAAGTGGTTTCCTGCACCAACACAAGTGCGAAAAGTGGTTTTTCAACACTAACACATGTGCGAAAAGTGGTTTTTCAACACTAACACAAGGGCGAAAAGTGGTTTTTCAACACTATCACAAGTGCAAAAAGTGTTTTTTCCACACTAATACAAGTGCAAAAGTGGTTTCCTGCACCAACATAAGTGCGAAAAGTGGTTTTTCAACACTAACACAAGTGCAAAAAGTGGTTTTTCAACACTAACACAAGTGCGAAAAGTGGTTTTTCAACACTAAGACAAGTGCGAAAAGTGGTTTTTCAACACTAACACAAGTGCGAAAAGTGGTTTTTCAACACTAACACAAGTGCGAAAAGTGGTTTTTCAACACTAACACAAGTGCGAAAAGTGGTTTTTCAACACTAACACAAGTGCGAAAAGTGGTTTTTCAACACTATCACAAGTGCAAAAAGTGTTTTTTCCACACTAATACAAGTGCAAAAGTGGTTTCCTGCACCAACACAAGTGCGAAAAGTGGTTTTTCAACACTAGCTCAAGTGCGAAAAGTGGTTTTTCAACACTAACACAAGTGCGAAAAGTGGTTTTTCAACACTAACACAAGTGCGAAAAGTGTTTTTTCCACACTAATACAAGTGCAAAAGTGGTTTCCTGCACCAACACAAGTGCGAAAAGTGGTTTTTCAACACTAACACAAGTGCGAAAAGTGTTTTTCAACACTAACACAAGGGCAAAAAGTGTTTTTTCCACACTAATATAAGTGCAAAAGTGGTTTCCTGCACCAACACAAGTGCGAAAAGTGGTTTTTCAACACTAACACAAGTGCAAAAAGTGTTTTTTCAACACTAACACAAGAGCGAAAAGTAGTTTTTCAACACTAACACAAGTGCGAAAAGTGTTTTTTCCACACTAATACAACTGCAAAAGTGGTTTCCTGCACTAACACAATTGCGAAATGTGGTTTTTCAACACTAACACAAGTGCGAAAAGTGGTTTTTCAACACTAACACAAGTGCGAAAAGTGGTTTTTCAACACTAACACAAGTGCGAAAAGTGTTTTTTCCACACTAATACAAGTGCAAAAGTGGTTTCCTGCACTAACACAAGTGCGAAAAGTGGTTTTTCAACACTATCACAAGTGCAAAAAGTGTTTTTTCCACACTAATACAAGTGCAAAAGTGGTTTCCTGCACCAACACAAGTGCGAAAAGTGGTTTTTCAACACTAACACAAGTGCGAAAAGTGGTTTTTCAACACTAACACAAGTGTGTAAAGTGGTTTTTCAACACTAACACAAGTGCGAAAAGTGTTTTTTCCACACTAATACAAGTGCAAAAGTGGTTTCCTGCACCAACATAAGTGCGAAAAGTGGTTTTTCAACACTAACACAAGTGCGAAAAGTGGTTTTTCAACACTAACACAAGCGCGAAAAGTGGTTTTTCAACACTAACACAAGTGCGAAAAGTGGTTTTTCAACACTAACACAAGTGCGAAAAGTGGTTTTTCAACACTAACAGAAGTGCGAAAAGTGTTTTTTCCACACTAATACAAGTGCAAAAGTGGTTTCCTGCACCAACACAAGTGCGAAAAGTGGTTTTTCAACACTAACACAAGTGCGAAAAGTGGTTTTTCAACACTAACACAAGGGCGAAAAGTGGTTTTTCAACACTATCACAAGTGCAAAAAGTGTTTTTTCCACACTAATACAAGTGCAAAAGTGGTTTCCTGCACCAACATAAGTGCGAAAAGTGGTTTTTCAACACTAACACAAGTGCAAAAAGTGGTTTTTCAACACTAACACAAGTGCGAAAAGTGGTTTTTCAACACTAAGACAAGTGCGAAAAGTGGTTTTTCAACACTAACACAAGTGCGAAAAGTGGTTTTTCAACACTAACACAAGTGCGAAAAGTGGTTTTTCAACACTAACACAAGTGCGAAAAGTGGTTTTTCAACACTAACACAAGTGCGAAAAGTGGTTTTTCAACACTATCACAAGTGCAAAAAGTGTTTTTTCCACACTAATACAAGTGCAAAAGTGGTTTCCTGCACCAACACAAGTGCGAAAAGTGGTTTTTCAACACTAACTCAAGTGCGAAAAGTGGTTTTTCAACACTAACACAAGTGCGAAAAGTGGCTTTTCAACACTAACACACGTGCGAAAAGTGTTTTTTCCACACTAATACAAGTGCAAAAGTGGTTTCCTGCACCAACACAAGTGCGAAAAGTGGTTTTTCAACACTAACACAAGTGCGAAAAGTGTTTTTCAACACTAACACAAGGGCAAAAAGTGTTTTTTCCACACTAATACAAGTGCAAAAGTGGTTTCCTGCACCAACACAAGTGCGAAAAGTGGTTTTTCAACACTAACACAAGTGCAAAAAGTGTTTTTCAACACTAACACAAGTGCAAAAAGTGTTTTTCCCACACTAATACAAGTGCAAAAGTGGTTTCCTGCACCAACACAAGTGCGAAAAGTGGTTTTTCAACACTAACACAAGTGCGAAAAGTGGTTTTTCAACACTAACACAAGTGCGAAAAGTGTTTTTCAACACTATCACAAGTGCAAAAAGTGTTTTTTCCACACTAATACAAGTGCAAAAGTGGTTTCCTGCACCAACACAAGTGCGAAAAGTGGTTTTTCAACACTAACACAAGTGCGAAAAGTGGTTTTTCAACACTAACACAAGTGCGAAAAGTGGTTTTTCAACACTAACACAAGTGCGAAAAGTGTTTTTTCCACACTAATACAAGTGCAAAAGTGGTTTCCTGCACAAACACAAGTGCGAAAAGTGGTTTTTCAACACTAACACAAGTGCGAAAAGTGGTTTTTCAACACTAACACAAGGGCGAAAAGTGGTTTTTCAACACTATCACAAGTGCAAAAAGTGTTTTTTCCACACTAATACAAGTGCAAAAGTGGTTTCCTGCACCAACATAAGTGCGAAAAATGGTTTTTCAACACTAACACAAGTGCAAAAAGTGCTTTTTCAACACTAACACAAGTGCGAAAAGTGGTTTTTCAACACTTACACAAGTGCGAAAAGTGTTTTTTCCACACTAATACAAGTGCAAAACTGGTTTCCTGCACCAACATAAGTGCGAAAAGTGGTTTTTCAACACGAACACAAGTGCAAAAAGTGTTTTTTCCACACTAATACAAGTGAAAAAGTGGTTTCCTGCACCAACACAAGTGCGAAAAGTGGTTTTTCAACACTAACTCAAGTGCGAAAAGTGGTTTTTCAACACTAACACAAGTGCGAAAAGTGGTTTTTCAACACTAACTCAAGTGCGAAAAGTGGTTTTTCAACACTAACACAAGTGCGAAAAGTGGCTTTTCAACACTAACACACGTGCGAAAAGTGTTTTTTCCACACTAATACAAGTGCAAAAGTGGTTTCCTGCACCAACACAAGTGCGAAAAGTGGTTTTTCAACACTAACACAAGTGCGAAAAGTGTTTTTCAACACTAACACAAGGGCAAAAAGTGTTTTTTCCACACTAATACAAGTGCAAAAGTGGTTTCCTGCACCAACACAAGTGCGAAAAGTGGTTTTTCAACACTAACACAAGTGCAAAAAGTGTTTTTCAACACTAACACAAGTGCAAAAAGTGTTTTTCCCACACTAATACAAGTGCAAAAGTGGTTTCCTGCACCAACACAAGTGCGAAAAGTGGTTTTTCAACACTAACACAAGTGCGAAGAGTGGTTTTTCAACACTATCACAAGTGCAAAAAGTGTTTTTTCCACACTAATACAAGTGCAAAAGTGGTTTCCTGCACCAACACAAGTGCGAAAAGTGGTTTTTCAACACTAACACAAGTGCGAAAAGTGGTTTTTCAACACTAACACAAGTGCGAAAAGTGGTTTTTCAACACTAACACAAGTGCGAAAAGTGGTTTTTCAACACTAACACAAGTGCGAAAAGTGTATTTTCCACACTAATACAAGTGCAAAAGTGGTTTCCTGCACCAACACAAGTGCGAAAAGTGGTTTTTCAACACTAACACAAGTGCGAAAAGTGGTTTTTCAACACTAACACAAATGCGAAAAGTGGTTTTTCAACACTATCACAAGTGCAAAAAGTGTTTTTTCCACACTAATACAAGTGCAAAAGTGGTTTCCTGCACCAACACAAGTGCGAAAAGTGGTTTTTCAACACTAACACAAGTGCGAAAAGTCGTTTTTCAACACTAACACAAGGGCGAAAAGTGGTTTTTCAACACTATCACAAGTGCAAAAAGTGTTTTTTCCACACTAATACAAGTGCAAAAGTGGTTTCCTGCACCAACATAAGTGCGAAAAGTGGTTTTTCAACACTAACACACGTGCGAAAAGTGGTTTTTCAACACTAAGACAAGTGCGAAAAGTGTTTTTTCCACACTAATACAAGTGCAAAAGTGGTTTCCTGCACCAACACAAGTGCGAAAAGTGGTTTCTCAACAATAACACAAGTGCGAAAAGTGGTTTTTCAACACTAACACAAGTGCGAAAAGTGTTTTTTCCACACTAATACAAGTGCAAAAGTGGTTTCCTGCACCAACATAAGTGCGAAAAGTGGTTTTTCAACACTAACACAAGTGCAAAAAGTGGTTTTTCCACACCAATACAAGTGAAAAAGTGGTTTCCTGCACCAACACAAGTGCGAAAAGTGGTTTTTCAACACTAACACAAGTGCGAAAAGTGGTTTTTCAACACTAACACAAGTGCGAAAAGTGGTTTTTCAACACTATCACAAGTGCAAAAAGTGTTTTTTCCACACTAATACAAGTGCAAAAGTGGTTTCCTGCACCAACACAAGTGCGAAAAGTGGTTTTTCAACACTAACACAAGTGCGAAAAGTGGTTTTTCAACACTAACACAAGTGCGAAAAGTGGTTTTTCAACACTATCACAAGTGCAAAAAGTGTTTTTTCCACACTAATACAAGTGCAAAAGTGGTTTCCTGCACCAACACAAGTGCAACAAGTGGTTTTTCAACACTAACACAAGTGCGAAAAGTGGTTTTTCAACACTAACACAAGTGCGAAAAGTGTTTTTTCCACACTAATACAAGTGCAAAAGTGGTTTCCTGCACCAACACAAGTGCGAAAAGTGGTTTTTCAACACTAACTCAAGTGCGAAAAGTGGTTTTTCAACACTAACACAAGTGCGAAAAGTGGTTTTTCAACACTAACACAAGTGCAAAAAGTGTTTTTTCCACACTAATACAAGTGCAAAAGTGGTTTCCTGCACCAACACAAGTGCGAAAAGTGGTTTTTCAACACTAACACAAGTGCAAAAAGTGTTTTTCAACACTAACACAAGTGCAAAAAGTGTTTTTTCCACACTAATACAAGTGCAAAAGTGGTTTCCTGCACCAACACAAGTGCGAAAAGTGGTTTTTCAACACTAACACAAGTGCGAAAAGTGGTTTTTCAACACTAACACAAGTGCGAAAAGTGGTTTTTCAACACTATCACAAGTGCAAAAAGTGTTTTTTCCACACTAATACAAGTGCAAAAGTGGTTTCCTGCACCAACACAAGTGCGAAAAGTGGTTTTTCAACACTAACACAAGTGCGAAAAGTGGTTTTTCAACACTAACACAAGTGCGAAAAGTGGTTTTTCAACACTAACACAAGTGCGAAAAGTGTTTTTTCCACACTAATACAAGTGCAAAAGTGGTTTCCTGCACCAATACAAGTGCGAAAAGTGGTTTTTCAACACTAACACAAGTGCGAAAAGTGGTTTTTCAACACTAACACAAGGGCGAAAAGTGGTTTTTCAACACTATCACAAGTGCAAAAAGTGTTTTTTCCACACTAATACAAGTGCAAAAGTGGTTTCCTGCACCAACATAAGTGCGAAAAATGGTTTTTCAACACTAACACAAGTGCAAAAAGTGCTTTTTCAACACTAACACAAGTGCGAAAAGTGGTTTTTCAACACTAAGACAAGTGCGAAAAGTGTTTTTCCCACACTAATACAAGTGCAAAAGTGGTTTCCTGCACCAACACAAGTGCGAAAAGTGGTTTTTCAACAATAACACAAGTGCGAAAAGTGGTTTTTCAACACTTACACAAGTGCGAAAAGTGTTTTTTCCACACTAATACAAGTGCAAAAGTGGTTTCCTGCACCAACATAAGTGCGAAAAGTGGTTTTTTCAACACTAACACAAGTGCAAAAAGTTTTTTTTCCACACTAATACAAGTGAAAAAGTGGTTTCCTGCACCAACACAAGTGCGAAAAGTGGTTTTTCAACACTAACTCAAGTGCGAAAAGTGGTTTTTCAACACTAACACAAGTGCGAAAAGTGGTTTTTCAACACTAACTCAAGTGCGAAAAGTGGTTTTTCAACACTAACACAAGTGCGAAGAGTGGTTTTTCAACACTATCACAAGTGCAAAAAGTGTTTTTTTCCACACTAATACAAGTGCAAAAGTGGTTTCCTGCACCAACACAAGTGCGAAAAGTGGTTTTTCAACACTAACACAAGTGCGAAAAGTGGTTTTTCAACACTAACACAAGTGCGAAAACTGGTTTTTCAACACTAACACAAGTGCGAAAAGTGGTTTTTCAACACTAACACAAGTGCGAAAAGTGTATTTTCCACACTAATACAAGTGCAAAAGTGGTTTCCTGCACCAACACAAGTGCGAATAGTGGTTTTTCAACACTAACACAAGTGCGAAAAGTGGTTTTTCAACACTAACACAAGTGCGAAAAGTGGTTTTTCAACACTATCACAAGTGCAAAAAGTGTTTTTTTCCACACTAATACAAGTGCAAAAGTGGTTTCCTGCACCAACACAAGTGCGAAAAGTGGTTTTTCAACACTAACACAAGTGCGAAAAGTCGTTTTTCAACACTAACACAAGGGCGAAAAGTGGTTTTTTCAACACTATCACAAGTGCAAAAAGTGTTTTTTCCACACTAATACAAGTGCAAAAGTGGTTTCCTGCACCAACATAAGTGCGAAAAGTGGTTTTTCAACACTAACACACGTGCGAAAAGTGGTTTTTCAACACTAAGACAAGTGCGAAAAGTGTTTTTTCCACACTAATACAAGTGCAAAAGTGGTTTCCTGCACCAACACAAGTGCGAAAAGTGGTTTTTCAACAATAACACAAGTGCGAAAAGTGGTTTTTCAACACTAACACAAGTGCGAAAAGTGTTTTTTCCACACTAATACAAGTGCAAAAGTGGTTTCCTGCACCAACATAAGTGCGAAAAGTGGTTTTTCAACACTAACACAAGTGCAAAAAGTGGTTTTTCCACACTAATACAAGTGCAAAAGTGGTTTCCTGCACCAACACAAGTGCAAAAAGTGGTTTTTCAACACTAACACAAGTGCGAAAAGTGGTTTTTCAACACTAACACAAGTGCGAAAAGTGTTTTTTCCACACTAATACAAGTGCAAAAGTGGTTTCCTGCACCAACACAAGTGCGAAAAGTGGTTTTTCAACACTAACTCAAGTGCGAAAAGTGGTTTTTCAACACTAACACAAGTGCGAAAAGTGGTTTTTCAACACTAACACAAGTGCAAAAAGTGTTTTTTCCACACTAATACAAGTGCAAAAGTGGTTTCCTGCACCAACACAAGTGCGAAAAGTGGTTTTTCAACACTAACACAAGTGCAAAAAGTGTTTTTCAACACTAACACAAGTGCAAAAAGTGTTTTTTCCACACTAATACAAGTGCAAAAGTGGTTTCCTGCACCAACACAAGTGCGAAAAGTGGTTTTTCAACACTAACACAAGTGCGAAAAGTGGTTTTTCAACACTAACACAAGTGCGAAAAGTGGTTTTTCAACACTATCACAAGTGCAAAAAGTGTTTTTTCCACACTAATACAAGTGCAAAAGTGGTTTCCTGCACCAACACAAGTGCGAAAAGTGGTTTTTCAACACTAACACAAGTGCGAAAAGTGGTTTTTCAACACTAACACAAGTGCGAAAAGTGGTTTTTCAACACTAAGACAAGTGCGAAAAGTGTTTTTTCCACACTAATACAAGTGCAAAAGTGGTTTCCTGCACCAACACAAGTGCGAAAAGTGGTTTTTCAACACTAACACAAGTGCGAAAAGTGGTTTTTCAACACTAACACACGTGCGAAAAGTGGTTTTTCAACACTAAGACAAGTGCGAAAAGTGTTTTTTCCACACTAATACAAGTGCAAAAGTGGTTTCCTGCACCAACACAAGTGCGAAAAGTGGTTTTTCAACAATAACACAAGTGCGAAAAGTGGTTTTTCAACACTAACACAAGTGCGAAAAGTGTTTTTTCCACACTAATACAAGTGCAAAAGTGGTTTCCTGCACCAACATAAGTGCGAAAAGTGGTTTTTCAACACTAACACAAGTGCAAAAAGTGGTTTTTCCACACTAATACAAGTGCAAAAGTGGTTTCCTGCACCAACACAAGTGCAAAAAGTGGTTTTTCAACACTAACACAAGTGCGAAAAGTGGTTTTTCAACACTAACACAAGTGCGAAAAGTGTTTTTTCCACACTAATACAAGTGCAAAAGTGGTTTCCTGCACCAACACAAGTGCGAAAAGTGGTTTTTCAACACTAACTCAAGTGCGAAAAGTGGTTTTTCAACACTAACACAAGTGCGAAAAGTGGTTTTTCAACACTAACACAAGTGCAAAAAGTGTTTTTTCCACACTAATACAAGTGCAAAAGTGGTTTCCTGCACCAACACAAGTGCGAAAAGTGGTTTTTCAACACTAACACAAGTGCAAAAAGTGTTTTTCAACACTAACACAAGTGCAAAAAGTGTTTTTTCCACACTAATACAAGTGCAAAAGTGGTTTCCTGCACCAACACAAGTGCGAAAAGTGGTTTTTCAACACTAACACAAGTGCGAAAAGTGGTTTTTCAACACTAACACAAGTGCGAAAAGTGGTTTTTCAACACTATCACAAGTGCAAAAAGTGTTTTTTCCACACTAATACAAGTGCAAAAGTGGTTTCCTGCACCAACACAAGTGCGAAAAGTGGTTTTTCAACACTAACACAAGTGCGAAAAGTGGTTTTTCAACACTAACACAAGTGCGAAAAGTGGTTTTTCAACACTAACACAAGTGCGAAAAGTGTTTTTTCCACACTAATACAAGTGCAAAAGTGGTTTCCTGCACCAATACAAGTGCGAAAAGTGGTTTTTCAACACTAACACAAGTGCGAAAAGTGGTTTTTCAACACTAACACAAGGGCGAAAAGTGGTTTTTCAACACTATCACAAGTGCAAAAAGTGTTTTTTCCACACTAATACAAGTGCAAAAGTGGTTTCCTGCACCAACATAAGTGCGAAAAATGGTTTTTCAACACTAACACAAGTGCAAAAAGTGCTTTTTCAACACTAACACAAGTGCGAAAAGTGGTTTTTCAACACTAAGACAAGTGCGAAAAGTGTTTTTCCCACACTAATACAAGTGCAAAAGTGGTTTCCTGCACCAACACAAGTGCGAAAAGTGGTTTTTCAACAATAACACAAGTGCGAAAAGTGGTTTTTCAACACTTACACAAGTGCGAAAAGTGTTTTTTTCCACACTAATACAAGTGCAAAAGTGGTTTCCTGCACCAACATAAGTGCGAAAAGTGGTTTTTCAACACTAACACAAGTGCAAAAAGTGTTTTTTTCCACACTAATACAAGTGAAAAAGTGGTTTCCTGCACCAACACAAGTGCGAAAAGTGGTTTTTTCAACACTAACTCAAGTGCGAAAAGTGGTTTTTCAACACTAACACAAGTGCGAAAAGTGGTTTTTTCAACACTAACTCAAGTGCGAAAAGTGGTTTTTCAACACTAACACAAGTGCGAAGAGTGGTTTTTCAACACTATCACAAGTGCAAAAAGTGTTTTTTTCCACACTAATACAAGTGCAAAAGTGGTTTCCTGCACCAACACAAGTGCGAAAAGTGGTTTTTCAACACTAACACAAGTGCGAAAAGTGGTTTTTCAACACTAACACAAGTGCGAAAACTGGTTTTTCAACACTAACACAAGTGCGAAAAGTGGTTTTTCAACACTAACACAAGTGCGAAAAGTGTATTTTCCACACTAATACAAGTGCAAAAGTGGTTTCCTGCACCAAACCAAGTGCGAAAAGTGGTTTTTCAACACTAACACAAGTGCGAAAAGTGGTTTTTCAACACTAACACAAGTGCAAAAG
>NW_027619323.1:0-45990 GCF_964187855.1 Myxine glutinosa
AAGAGTGATAAGGAGGGAGTCGTCAGAGCAAAGCTGCGAAGAGAGGTCCATGACAAAGAGAGGTCCATGACAAAGAGAGGTCCATGACAAAGAGAGGTCCATGACAAAGAGAGGTCCATGACAAGAGTGGCGGTTGCATCCACAGCAGCTTGAGCCACCGAAACTGCAGCCACAGCAGCGTGGGGCCTGGACGGCAGTTTGGAGCAGGGCCGCGAAGGAACGGCGGCTGCCCAACGCGCCGATCGTGCTGCCGGACCCGTTGGACCTCCCTCTCCCCCCAGCCATCCACCTGCAATTCCTATCATCATTCCCCGTGTAAGTGTGTTCGTAGTCTGTCTTTTGTCTTGTCCCTGGGAATAAGTTAAGCCTGTTAGATAAGCTAGTATTTTCACTGTGTCTCTAAAAGCTTCTGTAAATTATTTTCTTATCTTTCCTTCTCCTTGGTTATTTTGACCCTGTAAATAGTAAATAAATTTCGTAGTATTTTCAACCTTTGTTTCGTCTTCTTATTCCTTTTCTTCACATCCGTCGTCTGTCTTTTCCCCCATTGAATAGCTGTGGCGCGATACGGCCAACGTTCGAGTGAATTGGGTGAATCGGGGAAACTGTTAGGTCGCGGGGCCTCCGCTCGGCAAACATAACATCCTTAACCGCGGACCGTAACAATATATATATATATATATATATATATATATATATATATATATATATATATATATATATATATATATATATATATATATATATATATATATATATATATATATATATATATATATATATATATATATATATATATATATAATATATATATATATAATATATATACATATATATATATATACATATATATATATATATATATATATATATATATATATATATACATATATATATATATATATATATATATATATATATATATATATATATATATATATATATACATACATACAGCGAATTATAGCATTTTTACCACATTTGGGAAAGGAAATAAATAAAATAAAACCCACTGTTGATTTCTGCCAACCCACATATGTTTATTTATTTCACATAATATGTGAGTAATGCACATACCCTGTATTTACATACTACTTGTTAAACTTGGGGGGGGGGGGGGGGGACCATTTATTCTCACCCGAAGGGGTTGCCAGACTACTGCAATGCAAATGTGTGCCCACGTCTTATATATTGACGGTTTTAATTTTTTTTTTCTGAAAGCGCTTGTCCGATTGATGCAAAATTTTAAACATAGGCGGGGCTCCTCATGGAGAATAACTTATTGATAACTATGACATAATTGGTCACATGGTATGGCAGCCATATCGGATTCAAAGAAAAATGGACATCTCCAAAACCGCTCAATGAATTTTTTTTGGAAATTTGTCATTTGTCATCATCTCCACATGAGGTATATAGGGGTTGATAATGATGATGTCATCGATCCTTATCCAAAAAATCTGAAACTTGATATTTGATTTATGACCCGGTGTGAGTGAAGAATTAAATTTATGACGGCATTACTCAGGTGGTCCTGGTAGCCTTATTAGATTGAAAATAAAAATGAAAATAATCTTCTGCAGAACCACTTAACAGTTCAATGCAAAACTTCATACATATGATCGACGAGCCATGGGAAACACTGTTTGAATTTTTTTTTCATATTCATTGACGCAATTTAGCCTTAATGTGTGCAGAAGTGGTCGATAGATATCCTAAGAGTCAATCAATAAAACTAAGGATAATGGAAATGTTTGTGACATAATACAGTGGATGGATGATGCAGGTATATGGGCCAGGGTTCATTCCGCCATCGTCCCAAACTCGGAGTGGATAATACCTGGTTACCAGTTACCAGACTCAGATAATTCCTGGTTTCCGGTTTATTTAAAAGAGAATATTCAGAAATACTCAATCCAGATATATTCAGTGTGCAATTGCAGTTTGTGCGAGTTGATTTGCTCATACACTGTACCATCAATCCTTTAGCCACTACCAGTTCTGGATTGTTTATGGTTGCCAACAATCCAAAGTGTTGTCATGGTTGTTTCCTCTCTGCGCTTCTTTTTGGTCCCCATCCTGTAAGATGATCAAATATAAAACAACAATTTTCCAAATATACACAGAGGTCTGAGCAAACAAGCTGCTAGATATAGAGGCCTGGGAAAACAGCGAAGAACTAAAGGTGATCAATATTTGACTTTTTATTCAAATATGTCGGGAGTGCACTGCTGTTGTGGAATTTGAAACCACACTGGCAATGTGGACAAGTCTGCAATGTGGACAAGTCTGCATTATGAATGCAGGGTGTTCTCCTGGACCACTATGACTTTGCAATGATTGGGAATGGTTTAAAAAAATGGACTTGTAAGTGTATGTAACAGCAACAGGTTCACATGCATGACCATTTTTCGTCTCACCAAAAAGGATTATTGAAGTGTGTGTGTGTGTGTGTGTGTGTGTGTGCGTGCATGCGTGCGTGCCTCCACATGCTGTATATACTTCCTAATGGGCTGGCCTGTCAGATCATCTTATGTGGGGGAATCCAATTCATGCCACCGACAGCCAGGGAGTCAGAAACTAGTCCGTGGATTCCTTTCTCCAATGTGTGGGCTGACAATTTGTCAATAAAAGGCTACTCAATTTGCCAACAAGTGTTCCGGTTCAGGTGTTTTCTGCACATGGTGAAAGTCTGAGGCCCTCTTTTCCACCTCATTTCCACCAGTTGAGTTTTTCGTTCGGATTTGCCGTGTTTTATGCTACTGTATTGTGTCCTGTATATGTGTTGCTGTTGTATCCTGTGCTATATTTTATGTTCATTTGTTCATTCTTTTGGCTCTTCATTTATTGTTCAAGACCTGCCAAGGCCTATCCTAAGATAGTAAATCTGAAAATTATTTGTTTGCATGTTTCGCATTTCGTTTTATTCTTCCCGAGTGTATCGCTTCTACCTACTCAACATTATCCTATATCCTTTCCTCACTACAAAAACAAAACAACAACAAAGATAAACTTTATTTTTCACTCCATAACGATTCTCATTTCAAATTGAATTCTCTTCTGCTTCTGGTTCTACATTTTTCTCTTGCCCCACTCTTTCCGCAATATCTCCAAATTGAATCGACATCAAAAATAAATGTTCCTCCCTCCTTTAAAAGTATTTACAATCAATTTGAAAATGCATTTCAACCATCTGGAGTACTGCTCTCCCCTTTGGGCAGGCCTCACATCTTGCTCAGCTTGAGTCGTTGAAACCAATGCCTTCCAGATCATCGAAATCTCCAGCGACGGAGATCACTTCACCATTGCAGACAGGTCGGTGGTCTCTCTGTCTTCTGCCACCTCCTTTCTGGTCTTGCACCCTCTGCTCTTTCCTTGCTTTGTCCACCATCCCAGGTTTCTGCAGGGCTCACACGGTCCACCATCAAATCTCTTCCTGTAAAATTACCTAAATCCAGGATCACTTGTCACCTCCACTCATTTGTTCCTCTTTTTCCCCGACTTGCACATTCTCTTCAATCTCATTCTTCCCTCCAGGTCTTCAAGACAGCTCACTGCCATATCAGATCATCCTCCATCCAAACCATGATTTTCTCTACCCTCGTTAACCACACCCAAATCACTCCTAATTTTATAGTTTTTCCTCTTTGGAGTTTCTTTCTCCATGCATGTGTTTTGCATCCTGTTTTTGTCTGTTACGTCCTGTTCCATTCAGTGTACTCGCTCTTCCACGAGCCTCGACTATGTATACAACACAAAAACAAAAACCTTCTATCTCCTTTAGAAATGCTACACATGTTTTCCTTCTACACTGCGATATGTCTCTTCGTCTTCTTCACAAGTTATTACCTCCACTAACGAAGGTGGGTGGAGGTTATGTTTTCACCCGTTTGTCTGTGAACAGGACATCTCAAAATGTTGTGCATTGATTCGGACGAAATCTGGTGAAGATGTTGGGTGTGCGACAAGGAATAATTGCTTTAATTTTGGTGAAAATCTGAAATCCGGATCCGATAATTTTTTGAATGTGATTCTTCGCCATTGAGTGATACTGCGAAGGGATAAAACCGATATATAGCACGATATTTCAGGAAGTTGTGGACGAGTAACAAGGTGGATGAGTGGGATAGGTGACAAGAACAAGCCAATTAGATTTTGGTTCAGTCTGGATCCAGATCGGAGCCTATCGGTGGGATAAGAAACGTAAACTTCAGCCTGGCGGAGGTATGCTCTCCACTGAGTGCCGTTCTATTTTGTCAAAGGTGTTTGTCCGCTCGTTGCTTGGTCCATCAATCCTTCCCCAGCATGCACATCATCCCACCCACCCAAAACCTCACCTTGCCCACACAAAGCCCCCCCCCCTTCCCGTCCTGCACCCCCCCCCCCCAACGCCTCCTCCCCTGTCCCTCACTGTGTGGACCTCCGCCCATCTGGGGCCTTCGTCTGGGGCCTCCGCTCCAACCTAACATCTCTCAATGCCGGCCACTGCTGACAAACCAAGAAAGAGCAATCAGGGATTGCAGACCATTGCCAGAGTGTGTGTGGTTTTGTCCTTTGGGGCCATGGGGTCTTCTGAGCCCTCTGGGTATTCTGGGTCCTCTGGGTATTCTGGGTCCTCAGTGTATTCTGGGTCCTTATTGTTTTTTGGCTCCTCTGGATTTTTTGGCTCCTCTGGGTTTTTTGGCTCTTCTGGGTTCTTTGGCTCTTCTGGTTTTTTTGGCTCCCCTGGGTCTTCCGGGTCTTTTATGTCCTCTCGGTCTTTTGGGGGGCTCTGAGTCCTCTGGGTCTTTAAGGAACTTTGGGGTATTTTGGGTTTCTGGGTCTTAAAGGGTCTTTTGTGTATTTTTGGCTCTTTTGCGTCTTAAAATGTTTTAGGTTTTACAGGGTCTTAGAGTTTGAAAGGGTCTAAGGGGTCTGAAATGATCTTAGGGTTATGAAGGGTCTGTCGGTCTTAGGGGTCTCAAGCATTTTAGGGTTCTAAAGGCACGAAACTGTTTTAGGTGTCTTTAAAGGTCTTAGCGGTCCTAAGGGGTTTTAAGGATCTTAGGGTCTTTGTGGGAGTTAATGTTCCTTAGAGTCTTCATCTGAGATTATACTATTGCTGTCTCTCCGACTGATAAAGCAACTCTTTTTAGTTCTCTTTTCTCCTCTAATTCCAAAATGGATGACTAACATTCCATCTCCCTCTGATGCACTCCTCACCAATCCTTTGCCCCTCCCTATAGTCACTTTTCATGCAGTCAAAAAAGTACTCCTCTCTCTGGACACAAGCAAGGCATACGGACAAGATGGCATTCCTCCTCGTGTCTTGAAGGAGTGTGCTTCAGAACTTTCTCTCGTGCTTGCTCGTTTGTTTCATTTTTGTTTAAAAACCCAAACTTTTCCTCCTACCTGGAAACATGCCTTAGTACAGCCTATTTTAAAGAAGGGTGATGTTCAAACCCTTCCAACTACCGTCCTTTTGCTCCGATTTCTACTATTTCCAAAGTTTTTGAATGTCTTCTCAATTCCCATTTCTTCGAGCATCTTGAATCTCACAGTCTTCTTTCTGATTATCAATATGGTTTTCGCAAGGCAAGATAAACCGGTGATATCCTTTCTTACATTACGAATGTCTGGACCTCTTCTCTGAGAGACTTTGTGGAATCCTTTGTTGTTGTCCTTGATATCTCAAAAGCCTTTGACAGAGTTTGGTATCAGGATCTGATATCCCAGCTTCCCTCTTTTGGCTTTCCACTTTCACTCTGCTCTCTCGTATCGAGCTTTCTCTCCGACCGCTCTGTCATCCCACGAGTCTATCTCCATAATTACCTCCGCCACCAAAGGTGGATGGAGGTTATGTTTTCACCCCTGTCTGTTTGTCTGTCCGTCCGTTTGTTTGTTTGTGAACAAAATATCTCAAAAGGTTGTGGACAGATTCGGACGAAATTTGGCAGAAATGTAGTGTATGTGACAAGGACGAAATGATTAGATTTTGGTGAAGATCCGGATTCGGATACTATATTTTTTAAGTTATTCTTCACCATTGGGAGATAGGGACAAAAACGATACGCAGCAGGATATCTCAAAAATTTGTGGACGGATATCGACGAAACTTGGTGGAGGGGTTGTGTATGTGACAAGGACAAATAGATTCGATTTTGGTGAAGATCTGAATATGGATTCGGATATGAGAATTTTTAAAATGATTCTTCACCATTGAGTGATATGGCCAACCAGGCGGAGGTTTGCTCTCTACTGAGGGCCGTTCTAGTTACCCTGCGCTCGCGAAGCGAAAGGCAGGGTTAAGCATTCGGGTTCGTCTGTACGTCCTACGTACGTACGTGCGTGTCTGCATTTTAAAAATTCATTTTCTCGGCAACTGTTGGTCCGATTGACATGAAATTTTCACCATAGGAGAGACTCCTCCTGTAGAATATTTTAGTGAATATTATGACGTCACAGGTCACGTGGTACGGGCGCCATCTTGGAAAAACCAAAAAACTTTGCACCTCTATATCTCAAAAACAGCTGCACAGAAATAATTGAGACAGGTCTCATTGCAAAGAAATCTCCATGCGGAATAACATATGTGAATGATGACGTCATAAGTTCCACCGTTATGACGTCATAATTCTACAAGTAAAAAAACTTTATCCGATCAGGATGAAATTTCTTGAGCATCTTCTCAGTATAAATTGATGCAGAAATAATATTATAATGACGTCGTAGATCATGTGGTTCGGACGCCATATTGTTTTGAGTGAAAAACCACTAAAATCCAATTTTCTCCGAAACAACTGAACAGATCGAGGCCAAAATTTGCAGGCAGAATCGCATACCCATGACGAACAAAAACGTCAGCGAGAATGACATCATGCGTCACATGGTTTCGGAGTTATGACGTTTTTAAGCATAAACTTTTAAAACCAAGCTCCCCCTTCATTTGTGATCCTATCGAGGGGAAACCACAGATGTGTTCAGCATATCAGTCCACTAAAATCACCTTTTGGAACTTGCGATAGGTCACGTGGTTTGGCAGATATAAATAATTAAATGAAAAAAAAAACAATTATAACTCTTGAACCGCTTCATTGGTCGACTTTATATTATAGTAGAGGTAATGAAGTGTAACATGTGTGCAAAATTTCAAGATGATTGGATGTACGGTCTGTAAGCTAGAAGTTGTTATTGCGTGAAGAAGAAGAGCCTTCTCGAGGTGGCATGGAATAAATTATCACACTGAAAATTATGAGCAAGCAAAGTATAGAGCGACCTCACGGGGTCATTTTGAACTCAAATAAAATTCTGATTTCAGATTTGTCAATCGCTGAGGTATATTAACACATGACCAAAACAGATTTGGCGAAATTCCGACGATTCTTGATGAAAATATAACATTTGTGTATGCATTTCAGTAAAGTAAAGTGTGTGCCGTGTCAGCATTTTAAAAATTGAAACGTGGTTCATTGTAAATAACTCCATATGGGGAATAGGTGTTGATAACGATGACGTCATAATTCGACAGGGACAATGCTTCGTCTGATCAGTTTGAAATTTATTGAGCATGATCTATGCAACAATAATTTAGAGAATATAAATTTATGATGTCATCGCTCACGTGGTCTGGCAGCCATATTGCATCAAAAAAAAAAAAGAAACATTCAAAAATAGAAGAGTTGGCTCACACCAAGTTGACTGCGCAGGGTAAGTATTCTATGAATACCATCTGGTTGTTTATGGTTCAACATCTTCCTCCTTCTCTCTCAACAGCGGTGTCCCTCAGGGTTCTGTTCTGTCTCTAACACTTTTCCTTCTTGTTATCAATGACCTTCTTTCTTCTACGAATAACCAAATGCACTCGTATGCTGAAGACTCAACATTACATTCCTCCATGTTTTTCCCATCTGCCCCATCTTCCCTCACTCGATCTGCATCTCATTTGATCACGGCCACCTCTTTAAATTCGGATTTCGACAAGATTTCCCAGTGGGACAAATGTAACCAGGTTAAATTCAATGTTTTTAAAACTCAATTTCTTCCCATATTTCTCTAAAACTTCTCTTATCTCTCCGATCTCCTTTGAAAGCTGCACAATTACACTATGTGATCCAACAAACCTACTAGGTATTACCCTAACATTAAATTTCTCCTGGAATCCACACATTACACAAGGAGCTAAATCTGCCCAGAAGAAACTAGGAGTCTTGTTCAGATGACGAAGATTCTTCTCCTCTCAACAGTTGCTTCAACTATATAAAGGATTGATTCGTCCTTGTATGGAGAACTGCTCTCACACCTGGGGGGGGTTCTAGCTCCACATTCTTACTGGACAGAATTGAATCCAAAGTAATCCGACTTGTCAACTCTCCCAATCTGACCTCAAAACTCAACCTTCTTGAATTACGCTGCAAACTTTGCTCTCTTTCTCTTTTCTACAGATATTACTTCAGTTTCTGCTTCCAATAACTTGCTGCTTGTGTACCTCCGTCATTAACGAGACCAGGGAATACTCCACAAGCCACTACTTCGCATGACTATGGTGGGCCATTGGCAACTCAAGGGTGGGACATTATGATGTTTGTTTCTTATCCGCTGTCAAACTCTGGAGCTCTTTACATTTTCATGTATTTCCAAACATTGATGACCTTCCCCTTTTCAAAAAGCAGATCATTCAATTCTTCAAAAACACAAACTCTTCCCTTTCTTCACTTTTCTATCAATGCAGTTATTTTGTTTAAGGCCTGGCCTCGATGAGCACTATAAAGTCTGTGACTGGAGCTTTCAACATAAATAGCTCTCCGCGCTTTGTCCCTGAGGTTTCTGCTGGGCACACAAGGTCCACCATCAACTTCCTTCTGGTTAAACTACCTATATCCAGGATCACTGCTCACCTCCACTCATTCATTCCTCTTTTTTACAACATGTGGAGACCAACTTCCACATTCTCTTCAATCTAATTATTCCCTTCAGGTCTTCAAGACGGCTGATCACCACCATCTCAAATCGTCCCCAATCCAAAGCCGTTGTCTTTTCTCCCCTCGTTAACCCTCCACCCCTCCTCTTTCCAAATTTCCAGTTTTCTCGAGAGAGTTTCTTTCTGTATCCATGTTGTCCTCCCCTGCATCCTCTCCTACACCTCATTGCTCCCCACACCCTTTGTTTGTTCAAATCTCCCTCTATCTTGGCCTTCAACTCTGCCGTTGGTGTTCCCCCTCTCACAACCTTTTGTCCTGTTGTGTCCTGATCCATTCAGAGTACTAATTCTAGCTCTTCCATGAGCCTCGACTATGTATGCAAAAACTCTATGTAGGCTGATGGATGCTGCAGTTACAGTGAGTGTGGCAGGTGACACTCCTTTGTCCATGCTTAAAATTTTCTTTCAATTGTCATTGACGTCCACTCATAACTGAGACCAATGTTTATGTCCTCCGTGTGAATTATGTATAAACCTCTCCATGAGTTGTAGTAGCTTACTACTACTACAACAATTATTCCTTCCCTTTTGTGGGGTCAGCCACAGGAAGTAAATTTAGCCCTCGTGCATGAATCTGCTTTCCCAGTCTAGTGTTCAATATGAGCTATTTTTGGGAGGCAGTAATTTGTTTTGAAAGCTTTTGTAATACTATATATTGTGGCGGACACAAAAGCCCACTGGCGTGGTGACATCATTCCACGCACCAAGTGGGCGGTGGCCACGCCCGAGGGGTAGGCGTGGCCTCATGATATACACCGGGCGACCAGCCCGGAGGAGTTCAGTGTTACAGTGTAGTCTTACAATAAAGACGTTTATATGTTACCGCTTGTCCGCTTCCTCCTTGCTCACAAGCAGCGCGCGTAACGCCGCGCTTTACTGGTGACCCTCGACGTTGGATCTGCCGTAGCGATCCTTCCGAACACGACGCCATTGCAATGGCCAACGACAAGGCAATGGCGATTAAACTTCCCGAATTTTGGGAGGCCCAGGCCGAAGTCTGGTTCGTTCAAGCCGAAGCCCAATTTCAGCTTCGGCGCCTCACCAACGACGACCTGCGCTACTGCCATGTCGTCGCCTCCCTCGGGCCCGGCACGGCCGCTCGAGTTGTGTCCGTCCTTCGCCACCCACCGGACGGCCACAAGTACGAGGCACTCAAGCGGCTACTCCTAGCCACGTTCGGCCTCACGGACGACGCACGGGCCGATCGCCTCCTGGATCTCCCCGAGCTCGGTGAGACGCGCCCGTCGGTCCGAATGGACCATATGCTGTCACTGTTGGGCGACGAAGCCCCCGGTTCGCTATTCCGGGCGCTTTTCCGTCGCCAACTTCCAGCGCAGGTTCGCCTCGCGTTGGCCGGGACCGGGCTAACGGAACCCCGAGCATTGGCGGCCGAGGCGGACAAGTACTTCGCCGCTTCGGACACGCGGGCGAGCGTTGGCGTGGCCGTCACGGCCTTCGACGCTGATGTTCCACAGCATCATCTTCTACAGCACGCTGATGTTCCACAGCATCATCTTCTACAGCACGCTGATGTTCCACAGCATCATCTTCTACAGCACGCTGATGTTCCACAGCATCATCTTCTACAGCACGCTGTGGTTCAGCAGCATGCTGATACGCACCTCGTGAACGCCGCCACGCCCCGCCCACCGCCGCGGCGAAAACCGCCACCGCGGGGAAACCCGTCGACTCCACCGGCCTGGCGGAGCCAGCCGCGCTCCTCCAGCTCCACCACCTGGTGCTGGTTCCACGCCAAGTTCGGCCACGAAGCTCGGCGGTGTCATCCGCCGTGCTCCTTCAACGGGTCGGGAAACGCCCGGGCCGGCGCTCAATTGTGGCGATGAGCGCCGGCCGTTCGAGCAGCCTGCTGTTCATAACGGACACCTTCTCCGGGCGCCGTTACCTGTGCGACACGGGAGCACAGGTGAGTGTCATTCCCGCCGGCACGTCAGACAAGCACGCCGCGGGTGGGGGCCCCGCGCTGCTTGCCGCGAACGGGACGCCCATCCATACGTACGGAAAACGCTGCCTCTCTCTGCGGTTTGGAGGGCAGGTTTTCCGATGGACGTTCGTCACCGCCGACGTGCCCATGGCACTGCTTGGCGCGGACTTCCTGTGCGCTAATGGGCTCCTGGTCGACGTCAAGCGCAGACGGCTTGTCCAGGCCGAGACGTTCAGCTCGCTCGCATGTGCGTTGCCCAGCTCAACGAGCGGCTTGCCAAGCGGCTTGCCGAACGATTCGGTTCCGGCCACGTTGGTCTGTACGCTTCCGGCAGCGGACGCATTCACCCGCCTCCTCGCCGGCTTCCCGGCCCTCACGCGGCCCACCTTCTCGGCGGGGGCCGTCAAGCACGGGGTGGCCCATCACATCCCCACCGTCGGGCCACCGGTCTACGCCCGGGCACGCCGCCTCGAGCCGACGAAGCTGGCGGTGGCAAAAGCGGAGTCCGCTACCCTGGAGCGACTCGGCATCGTTCGGCGCTCAGAGAGCGCTTGGGCGTCGCCGCTGCACATCGTGCCGAAGCCCGGCGGGGGATGGCGACCGTGCGGGGACTATCGCCGTCTCAATGACGCCACGACTCCCGACCGCTACCCCGTCCCCCACATTCAGGACTTTTCCGCCCGTTTGACGGGCAGGTCCTTCTTCTCGAAGGTGGACCTCATACGCGGCTACCATCAGGTCCCCGTCAGGCCGGAGGATGTCCCGAAGACGGCGGTCATCACGCCATTCGGACTCTTCAAGTTCCTGCGCATGCCCTTCGGTCTGAAGAATGCGGCTCAGGCGTTCCAGCGACTGATGGACAGCGTCCTGCGCGACTTGGATTTTGTCTACGTCTACCTGGACGATATCCTCGTCGCCAGCGCGTCCCGCGAAGAGCACCTACGCCACCTCCGCACGCTCTTCGAACGCCTGGGCCAGCATGGCCTGATTGTGAACCCCGCAAAGTGCCGGTTCGGCGCCGCCACAATCGATTTTCTGGGGCACCGTGTCACCAGGCACGGAGCCGTCCCCCTGCCGGCCAAGGTGGAGGCGGTGAAGGGGTTTCCGCGCCCCCGCACGATCAGAGGGCTGCAGGAGTTCCTGGGCATGGTGAACTTTTACCATCGGTTCCTGCCCCGTATCGCCCAGCTCCTGCGCCCCCTGCACGAAGCTCTCCGAGGTAAGCCGGGCAAAGGCGACGTTACCTGGACCGAGCAGATGGACACGGCGTTCACGGGCGCGAAGCTCGCCTTGGCTAACGCCACCATGCTCGCGCACCCGGCGCCCGATGCACCGATCGCCCTCACCACCGATGCCTCGGACTACGCGGTGGGCGCGGTGCACGAGCAATGGGTGCGTGGAGCTTGGCAACCGCTGGCGTTCTTTAGCCGGCAGCTTCGCCCGCCCGAACGCCGTTACAGTACCTTCGACCGCGAGTTGCTCGGACTTCACTTGGCGGTCAGGCACTTCCGCCATCTGCTCGAGGGCCGGGCGTTCACTGCCTTCGTCGACCACAAGCCGCTGATCTTCGCGATGGGCAAGGTCACCGAGCCGTGGTCGGCCCGGCAGCAGCGTCACCTCTCGGCCGTGTCCGAGTACACGACGGACATCCAGCACGTCGCGGGGAAGGACAACCCGGTTGCGGATTGCCTTTCCCGGGCCGTCGCCCACGCAGTCCACCTCGGCATCGACTATGCCCGGATGGCAGCGGACCAGGCCGCTGACCCCGACGTCCAGGCCTTGCGGACCGCCGTCACGGGCCTCCGCGTCACCGAGGTGACGTTCGACGGCGCGGGCGCGGCCCTCTTGTGCGACGTCTCCCTCGGGCGTCCTCGCCCCATTGTGCCCGCGGGCTGGCAGCGCCAGGTGTTTGACGCCATCCACGGCCTGTCCCACCCGGGCACGAGGGCCTCCCAAAGGCTGATCGCCGACAAGTTCGTCTGGCATGGCCTCCGGAAGGCCGTCCGCGGCTGGGCCAGGACATGCCTCGCGTGCCAGCGCGCCAAGGTGCACCGGCACACCCAGGCCCCGTTGGCCCCGTTCACGGTGCCGGAACGCCGGTTTGACCACGTCCACGTGGACCTGGTGGAACCTCTGCCCCCCTCGCGGGGTTTCACCCACGTCCTCACCATGGTGGACCGCACCACCCGGTGGCCGGAGGCCGTGCCCTTGTCGCCGACAACGGCGGCCGATGTCGCGCAGGCTTTCATCGCCACCTGGGTCGCCCGGTACGGCGCCCCCTCAGACATCTCATCCGACCGCGGCCCCCAGTTCACCTCGGAGCTCTGGGGGGCGGTTGCGCAGGGGCTCGGGGTCCGGCTGCACCGAACCACGGCCTACCACCCCCAGGCTAACGGCCTGTGTGAGCGATTTCACCGCTCATTGAAGGCCGCGCTCCGGGCCACCCTCCGCGACGGCGGCTGGGTCGACAGGCTCCCCTGGGTCCTGCTGGGCCTCCGGACGGCGCCCAAGGAGGACCTGCGCGCATCCGCGGCGGAGTTGGTCTTCGGGCAACCGCTGCGGGTGCCGGGCGAGTTCCTCCCCGACTCCACGGCACCATGGTCCGCGGCACAGCAGCGCTCCGCTCTGCAAGAGACCGCCCAGAGGTTCGCCCCGGAGCCAACGGCATGCCACGGGCACCCACCGACGCACGTCGCCCCGGAGCTTCGCACGGCGGAGTACGTCTTCGTCCGCCACGATGCCCATCGGACACCACTGCGGCCCCCGTACGACGGGCCTTTCCGCGTGCTGGAGACCGGGGCGAAGCACTTCACCCTGGACATCGGCGGTACTCCTGACCGCGTTTCGGTAGACCGCCTCAAGCCGGCCCACCTCGATGTGGACCATCCACCGCCAGTGGCCCGACCCCCACGTCGGGGCCGCCCTCCTGCGGGCAGACCCCCGGCACCGCCCAGCCCCGCCGCCACGGCGCCCCCCGGTCCTGCACCCATCCCAGGGGCAGCCAGGGGCATCCCACCTGGTATCCCTGCGCCCCGGACGCCGCCGATCGCCAGGGGGCGCTTCGGCCGGGTCATTCGACTGCCCCACAAACTGGCCCTCCAGGTGCGCGGGAATTCTGGGGGGGCGCGTGTGGCGGACACAAAAGCCCACTGGCGTGGTGACATCATTCCACGCACCAAGTGGGCGGTGGCCACGCCCGAGGGGTAGGCGTGGCCTCATGATATACACCGGGCGACCAGCCCGGAGGAGTTCAGTGTTACAGTGTAGTCTTACAATAAAGACGTTTATATGTTACCGCTTGTCCGCTTCCTCCTTGCTCACAAGCAGCGCACGTAACGCCGCGCTTTAATATAATCCTTTTGAAATTGAGGAAGGAGGGAAAAGGGAGAGTGGGTGAGAGGGGGAGGTGGGGATAGCGTGGGTCGACAGAAGGGGGGATTGCTGAGGTTTTGAAGTCAGATTTTACATTATGCGGAATTTCCACTATGGCTGATATAGTTTGAGATTGTGGGGGAGGGAAGGGGAAATCTGAGAGAGAGGATAGTGGGGAGACAGAGAGCGGGAGGGAGAGAGAGAGAGGGGAATGGGGGAGAGAGGGAAGGGAGGAGAGGGGAGAGAAGAATGGGGGGAGAGAGTGGGAGTGGAGGGGGAAGAGTGGAGAGGGGGAGGAGGAGTGGGAGTGGATGGATGAGGGTGGGGTGGGAGGAAGGTGGGGAAGGGTGGGAGGAGGGACCCGGCGTTTCCCGGAAATGGCGGCTACCTTTGGTCGTAACGAAACAAGGGCTAAATTCAAATTGGTGCAAGCAAACAACCAACAGGAAATGAATGACTTCTGCATTATTTTGGGCTGATGTGTTAATTTTACCAACTATTGTTCTATTAACTGCATTGCATATTTTGCTTGAAGGTAAACATGTGTAGCTATAATGAAGTCTATATTTATTCAATAACAAGCAAAGGTACCCGGGGCGTTATATGCCGGACAACACCAAATCCCTCCTCTCACACTTCCCCTCCCTCTTCCCATCCCTTTGCCTGCCTCTGATTTACCCCACCCCCTCCAGACTCCCACCCCACCCCCTCCAGACTCCCACCCCACCCCTCCACCCTCATTCGCTCCCCCCCTTCACCCCCACCCTCACCTCTCCCTCCCCCAATTTTAAAGGGGTTCTATATAGTATGACAAAAGCTTTTAAAGTAGTTACAACGTAACTTCCCCCTACTTCCTCTCCCTCCCACCCCCCACTCTCTCACCTATCCCCTCCCTCTTATTCCCCCTCACCCTTCCAATTCTTCCAACTCTTCCTCCCCTCCGTCATCCTTTTCCCCCCCAATCCCCACGGCTGAGAAGAGCTTTCAAAGAGGTCCTATATAGTATACATGCATCTTCCAAAACAGCAGCGGGGACCCGTTCATTCTTCCCCAGATTTTAAAAAGTGTTCATTTTTCCCAGGTTTCTCCCAATTTTATTCAGAACACCTCGAGGGATCTCTGAAAATGCAAAAACACGTCAAATCAACTTTATGAAAAAGCAATCCCCTGGTCCAAAAGCCAAACATCTATTTAGTTATTAGACTACATAAAACACACATAACAAAAAATATTGTCGTAAGAATAAATTGTGGGATAGGGCAAAAGGCTTTAACTTTGTTAGGCTTCAAAGCACGGGGAATTTAAAACATTAATAAAATCAAAACCTGAGATCCCACAAACACGACACTTACCTTATTCTTCTCAAGAAACACTCGTCTCTCTAAATATGCACACGTACATGCACTCACTTTATTATTTAATCATATAAGATGCGTTAATTCCGTCTTCATATGTACAGAAAAGGCCTATGGGGCATCAGAGCTATGCAAAGCAAACAAAATGGCGCCACCTTGCTAATGGGTGGTGCTTGTGACGCTGGGGGAGACGTGGCTAGGATTGGGCGGCGCTTGTGGAACAGACACAAACGTAGTTTTATTACCCTGCGCTCATGAAGTGACGAACAGGGTTAAGAGATCAGTGTGGGCGTGCGTGCATACTTGTGGCATATGTACGTGCGTGCGTATGTGTCTGCATTTTAAAAATTAATTTTCTCGGCAATCAACCAAAATTTTACCATAGGAGCGCCTCCGCCTGTAAAAAAAAATGTAATTCATAATTATGACGTCATAGGTCATGTGGTATGGGCGCCATCTTGGAAAAATATTACCCTCTATATCTCCGAAAAATGCTCAATGGAAAAAATGAAAACATGGCTCATTGTCAAGTACTCCCCAACAGAATAAGATATGTTAATGATGACGTCATCGTTGCCTTCTTTATGACGTCATAATTTGACGAGTATCATGCTTCATTCAATCAGTATGAATGTTTTTCTCTGCAACTGTTGGTCTGATGGACACAAAATTTTTACCATAGGAGTGCCTCCTCCTGTAGAATTATTTAATGATAATTATGCCGCCATAGGTCACGTGGTACAGGCGCCATCTTGGAAAAATCAAAAACGTTACACCTACAATCACATGAAAAAGTAAGTACACCCCATGTAAAGTTTTGACTTTTACAACATATTTCAACATAGAGCTATTTGATCTTCATTTCAACAATATTGATAGATAAAGGTGATATAATATAACAAATATCATGAAACATTTACATTTTGTTGTCCATTGTATAATTTAAATAAACATAAATGCAAATTTCGCATGTGGAAAAAGTAAGTACACCCCTTCATTTATCACTACTTCAAATACCTAAAATTAGAATCAGGTGCACCAGCTCAGGTGCAAATGATTAGAACATCGTTAGAGAGGATCTTGGAGGAACCTGTCTTATTTATACCTCAGACATTTAGTTTGCTTTGCTCTTTGTTGTTGAAGTGTGCGGCGTCACCATCCCTAGATCAAAAGAGCTCTCTGAGGCCTTCAGAAAGAAGGTTATAGATGCCTACGAGTCTGGGCAGGGATTTAAAAAGATCTCCAAACAATTTGAAATCAATCATTTGACTGTCCGGAAGATCATCAATAAGTGGAGAAGATTCCAAACAACTGCCAACTTGATCAGGCCAGGCCGCCCCAGCAAGTTCAGCCCGAGAGGAGACCGCAAGATACTGAAAGAAGTCTCTAAGAACGCCAGAATATCATCACGGGACCTAGAGGTAGCTCTTGCCACTGTTGATGTCAAAGTGCACGAGTCTACCATTAGAAAGAGGCTGCACAAATTTGATCTACATGGGAGGTGTGCCAGGAGGAAACCTTTGCTGTCCAGAAAGAACATCAGGGCAAGACTAAAGTGTGCCAATGAACACCTTGGCAAAGACCAGCACTTCTGGAACAATGTGCTCTGGACAGATGAGTCAAAGGTAGAGCGATTTGGCCACAGTACCAGAAGACATGTTTGGCGAAAACCAAAGACAGCATTTGACCACAAGAACCTGATACCAACTGTAAAGCATGGTGGTGGAAATATTATGGTTTGGGGAACCTTTGCTGCATCAGGGCCTGGGCAGCTCACCATCATAGAATCCACTAGAATTCTTCATTGTACCAGAGGGTGCTTGAGGATAATGTGAGGCCATCTGTCGGAAAGTTGAAGCTCAACCGAAGGTGGACCTTGCAACATGACAATGACCCGAAACATACCAATAAATCCACCAAGGAATGGCTGAAAAGAAAGAAATAGGGGGTTCTGGAATGTCCAAGTCAAAGCCCGGTTCTAAATCCCATCGAGATGTTGTGGGGGGATTTGAAACGAGCTGTACATGCAAGAAACCCCTCAAACATCACACAGCTGAAAGAATTCTGCATGGAGGAGTGGGCAAAAATTTCTCCCAGTCGATGTCAGAGACTGGTTGACAGTTATAAGAAACGCCTACTTGAGGTTGTTTCTGCCAAAGGGGGCAATACCACCTGTTAGAGCCAAGGGTGTACTTACTTTTTCCACATGCAAAATTTGCATTTATGTTTATTTAAATTATACAATGGACTACAAAATGTAAATGTTTCATGATATTTGTTTTATTATATCACCTTTATCTGTCAATATTGTTGAAATGAAGATCAAATAGCTGTATGTTGAAATATGTTGAAAAAGTCAAAACTTTACATGGGGTGTACTTACTTTTTCACGTGACTGTATCTATCTCCGAAACCACTCAATGGAAAAATTGAAACATGGCTCATTGTAACGAACTATATATGGGAAATAAGTGTCGTTAATGATGACATCATTGGTGCTTTAATGATGACGTCATAATTCGACAGCGACAACGCTTAGTCTGATCAGTTTGAAATTTCTTGAACGTGACCTACGCAACAATTATATTAGAGAATGTAAATTTATGATGGCATCGCTCACGTGGTCTGGCAGCCATATTGGACCAAAGAAAAAACATTCAAAAACAGAAGAGTTGGCTCACACCAAGTTGACTGCGCAGGGTAAGTATTCTATTAATCCCATCGAGTATATAAAGAAGATGGTAAAATATACCTTTCATTGCTATTTTACCAGTCAAAGGTGAGTCCATTAGTAATGGAATGACATCACCACAACCACCACCACCACCACCTCCACAGAGGTTCTAAATATGATGGATATTGTTTTCACATCAAAATTGCGATAATGTAAAGTTTGCCTGTCACTTTGCATTAGCAAGCGGAACTTTACTGCTAAAATAGTGACAACTGGCAAGGCAAATGTTGCCGGTACCAGCTAAATATGTGCAGGCTTGCATGAGAGCGGCATCACCTGGCATACCAAGTACGGTACCCAACACCTACACAGAGTAAAATGGAATTGGCAGTCAAAGGGCACACTTAATTTGTCTTCAAAATTACTCATTAAAAACACGTCCAAAAGTTGGTTGGGGTCACAACCATAACGTGATGACGTCATGAGCAAACGTTTGCGACCACGTCATATCACACGATTGGACACCGTGATGGATGGTGACGCCCAAGTTGTCAGATCTGAAGGCAGGTCAACTCCTTCAATGAGGATGGTAAACGAAAGGGTGGTACTTTGTGTGGTGTGTGAGATAGACAGAGACTCAAAAAGTACATACGCGAGGCCTTTTCATTGTAAAAGGACTTGTGGAAGGAAGACAAGTCGTGCATTAAATTACACAGTGCTATACATTTAAATAGGGCGGAAGGCCACTTCCTTTTTTGTTCTCTTCTTGCACATTCTAGAAGAAAAATTCCATATGAGCTTTAACCAATATACGTCGTGCTTCTCTCATCAGTCAAACGCCCATGAGTGGGAGGGTGTTACAACACACCTACAACTGGATCATAGGGTGTAAAAAAGTGCATACACTTCGCATCAAATGATTTGTAAACATTTACTTCCTGCTCAGACTGTCTACTTATTGCTTACGCAAAGGAGAGGTGGGGATAAAATGGACGAAAGGAGGAGAAAAGGTGGAGAAGTCTGCAATACGCCACTTTCTAAATGACATGTGAATGCTAACGACGAGGCCTTTTGCGCATGCACTGGAAGTGCATTTACACGGAGTCGCTCAGCTCACCGGGCACTTTTAACCTGCCGTTACTAGCACAATAGCTCTAATTCAAATAATCCTTTAAACATGTTTTTCAGTATTTAAATTAAAGAGTGTCCATTTCAAAATTATTAACTGCAATTGTGCTGTTTCTGGATGCAAATTGGACTCACGGAAATGCGAGAAATATCTGTGGATGAGAGGTGTCGAGTTCGTACCATTTCTTGTTAGTACAAACGAGCGGTGGCAGTGGATATAACGCACATACACGGACGGTCGATTCTCCTTTTACCAATAGATGCAATATAGTGCAACTTATCTTGCGGCCCTGGAACCAAACAAAAAATACGTTTGTAACGGCCCTCGAAGCCCATACAGCGCCCACTCCGACTCATCCCCCTCCTAAACATGATTAATAGTAAATATCATTTTAAACTTACCCTGTGCATTCGCAAGTCCCACATATGACCTTCTCGTCAGTGTTAAGAAGCCACCAAACCCGATACATGGATGGCCTCCTTCTGGAAAGTCTACCTGAATGTATGGAAGGACAACATCTTTCCAGTTGTAGGCATCCATTAAAAAAATTACCAACCCTGCCACGTTTGCACGAGGTAATCCCAAAGGCCTTGCATGGGCCCACATCGTTGGGAGTTTTTGCAGTACATGCTGAAAGATATCAACTTTTTGGGCGAGTTGATTCAAAAGTTTTCCAAATCTTTCGTTGTGCAGAGGTACACCCTTTTCTCTCAGGTACTTTTCCAAGTACTTTCTGCTTCTTTTAGAAGCTTTGTGCACCATTTTACGTAAGCAACCTTATCTGACACGCAGGATATACGTTCCTTGCCCTGATGGTCGCTGTTGCGAGGGGTTTCTGCACATGCGGCGGGTTATGTCATTTTGAAAGTCGCGTATTGCACACATAAGGGTTGTGGCATTTATGGACACTACGTAATTAATGTGTTTTTTGTGTATCTTGTCAAGTTAGCTTGGAAAACAAAAAATAAAAAGGAATCTAAAAGGTTAGTGTAGTGTCCTTGGGCTATCGGGAATGTGTAGGTGACACGAGTTTGATGGTCCGAGTGACCTGTCATTTCTGGATTTCCTTGTGTATCCTTTCGAGGGTAAAGTGTTTTGGAGACACCAAAAAGTCTCAGGATCTCAGTTTATAAATATCCCCGTCTTAGTGGGCAATCTTGTAAGTCCTGGGCAACCCCCCCCGCCCCCCCCCCCAACAGAAAAGGGGTGACTGAAGGAGTGGTGAGAGAAAGGAATGGGAGGTGGTCAAAAATCCCACCATCTTTGCGTACGTAATAAATGGATCGTCCATATAGCAAATATAAAACCTTAAATAAACCTTGCGGCCATAACTCTCTCCTTTACATATTGAAATGAAAGCTGGAGATGCATAATCAACGTAATTAACCGTTTATGTGCAACACTTAACGATATACAGTATATAAACAACTTGCAATAGAATCCAAAGCAGAAAAGTAACTGGGGCTTTGTCGGTAAATAACTACAAAAATATACCATTCCTGTCCGGAGTCTAACCAGGATGCATTTCTGAGCAAACGTCTTATCAATATATTTATATTAAATGCATACGCTATGACGTCACTGCATGTTTTAAAAATAAAATAAACCAACCTCGTCGCCATGTTTTGCCCATCGTGGACAATTCGTGCGAGACGAGACCCACCAGTGGGTGCAAAGACCCACAGTTTCTCAGCACTGCCACCATTGCCATCTCCAATTCAAAATGGTCGGCTGTTGAGGCCCACTTAGTGCAACATTTCTGGGGTCTCGTGGACACGACCTGGTTTAGGAACCTGGTGTGCAACTACGATAACTCCTAAGAAAAATAAGAAAAAACCCTCAGGCTTCGTCATTGCAGCGTCCTTCCTGGAATAGGAGAAGACCTCGAAATGTCCTTATTAACTTCGTGCAAGTACCAGGTCTGCATCGTTCGGATCAAAACGTTTCCCCATACTCGACGCAAGCATGCAAATCTTTTCTGGCAAAAATAAGTTATGAAAAGTCAACGCATAAAAAAAAGTTCTGTTGCATCCCTTGAAGATTCCCAAAGAAGGTCCTCGTCATAGAATAAATACCCGATCAAAGCAGTCCGAAGGGACATTGCCACGTCAAGGTGTGAAGCGATTTTGGTTCTAGAAGATTTCTTGAGTATTCCAGTCACATCGTTGGTCTCATGGAGCGCTTCCGGTATCACGAGGTGCTTCCGGTATGACGAGGGGTGACCCCAATATCACGGGGTGCTCCCGCTGGAGTGAATAGCAGCAACAAACCACAACCTCAGGGACAACTGGGAAACTATGTGAACAGGCATCGGAAACTAAAGGTGTTAATCAAACCTGCTCCACACTTTGATCATCAGCAGTTGTTGAGGGTCTCCAGCACCAAGCCCAAGTGCCGATGAAGATGCCTCAAGATTATTGACGTCACCACTCGTACATCTGCTGTGCCCAGTACAATCATGTTCTGCACAACAGCCACATAACTCTTTGAATTGCAGAATTTATCGTTCTTAGCTTGATAGTCCAGTTGTCGGTCTGATGTTTGTACGTTTGTAACAGTGTCATTTCGTTTTTCAGGTGAAACCTCCAGCTCCCCTGGGTTTTCCACTTGCTCCTCTTCCATCACTTCACTCCCTCCGCTATCCTCAAGGACGCCGATGATGGCCAACCAGATTCCCCGTGGTTGTGGCCCCATGTTTGGTTCTTGCGCTAATAGGAAATACATCAAGGCCTTATAAAGGCTGAATGTTGCTCGGAAAGTTGCCAGATCCGAAGGTAGGCCACACGCCTCAAGGTCTGATAGTGTGCGCTCAAACACAACCGCCTCAGCAGGTGGAAGGTTCGCTTCCTGTACACAAAGACATGCCAAATAGAGACACTTAGATCATTTTTAAACACCCTACAGCATCTACAGATGGCTTCAGCTCCATATATTATTCACACAATTTTTTCATAAGCCCATTAAATGAAGGGGGGGGGCATTTCAATAGGGGGCATTGCATCAGTGGCCCAGCTGCATGCTCAGACAATGATGCTACCCCGCAGCCTTCTGCTGAAAACGGCCAAATAAGTTGTTGTTGTTTTTTTTTTGTATACTGAATCGAGGCTCGTGAAAGAGCTAACATTTACTTCACAAACAAATCAACCAGACAAACAAAATATATAAAAAGAGGGAGCGGCAGACAAGATGGGGAGAGAAGGGGAAGCACACAAACACAACATTTGAGAGCAGGGAGATGTGTGGGAGGGAGAGGGCTTGGGGGGAGGAGGCGTGGGAAGGGGGGGGGGGGGGGTGGGAAAAGTATAAAACACAAGGACACCAAGGACTTCCAGGACAGAAGTTGGTATTTCAAAAAAGTGGAATTGGGGTGAAATTAGCGGGGGTAGAAAAGATCAAGGTTTTGGATGGGGGAAGATAAGAGATGGTGGTGAACAGCTGTTTTAAAGACCTGGAGGGTGGAGTGGGATTGAAGAGAGTGAGGGAGTTTGTTCCAGAGGCGGGAGAAAAGAGGAATGAAGGCGTGAAGGTGAGCAGAGAGTCTTGATTTTGGCAGTTTAACCATAAGGGGGTTGCAGGCAGATCTTGTGCGACCTGTAGGAATATTTGCGGGACAGAGCCCAGAGAGAGCTGGGGGGGCAAGGCCAGAGAGGAGTCGGTTGAAGACGGAAAGACCACCAACCTGCCTGCTGTGAGTGAGTGAGAGGCCCTTGGAGTTAGCTTCATCGCGGGAGATTCCAATGATTCTGAATGCTTTGGTTTCAACAGCATGAAGACGAGCTAGGTGTGAGGCAGGAGCACCAGCCCAGAGGGGAGAGCAGTATTCCATTGAGCTGCGGATGAAAGCCTTGTATGTGGTGAGGAGCTCAGGTGTGCCAAGGAAGGACTTCGCACGACAGAGGATGCCCAGTCGGCGACTGGCTTTGGAGGCCAGATTTGAAATGTGGTTTTCCTAGGAAAGATCATGGCAGATAGTGAGACCCAAAAGCTTGAGTGACAGTGACAAGTACACACTTATTGAGGCTAGGGTGTCCAGCTCTCATGAAAAAAGGGACAACCAGGGGTCAAAAGGGCCACCATAGGCCCCTTGCTGGGTGAAGAGGCAGGCACCCCATGTGTGTATTATGGGGTGAAGTCCACTGAAGATATGACGTTTTAACCCTTAGATGCAGGTGTCAAAAATCCTACATAAACGCAGCCATTGGGCCTCGGAGGCCCAACGGATGTATTTGTGTGATGTTTAAAAAATATCTTTTAGATATATATTTTTTCTTTCATATCCTTTTTCAATCCAAGTCAATGCTCATGGATGTGTATTTGCTCAGAAAATGTGAATCATTGATCCTATTAGTTGGAAGAATCCCATACAAGTAATGAATCTTTTTCTTTCTTTTTTGCAATTTTTTTTATTGTTCTTGGCTTTTTCAACTTTTTTTCTCTAAAAGGTTGAGGCTCATGGAGGAGTATTTGCTCAAAAAATATGATTCACTAATCCTTTTATTTAGAAAGTATATGTCCACAACTGTCCAAAATCCTACTCCTATGCAGCCATTGGGCCTCAGAGGCCCCACAAATGTATTCGTGTAAAGTTTTTAAATTTTCATATTTTTGTCACTGAATTATTTGTAACCAAGTTATAGGAGCATATAATGAGGCTCATTTCAAGAAAATAATGATATAACATAGTAGTACAACATTTATGCGGGTCGAAGGCCCTAGGCCTGTATTTGTGTCGGATTTTCAGGTTATAAGTGAAGAATGAAGATTTTGCCATGATCCTGGATGAATTTTTTTTTATGTCACTGAATTTTGTGTAACATGAAAGTCGGTGAAAATGAGGCTCATTCCCCCAAAAAAAATTGTACAGCATAGTTTTTGCAACAAAAAAACCTTGTGGGCCTCAATCACTGCCTCCAAGGGTTAAGTATTTAAATTAACTATAATGCTCATGTAAGAGTGAAACAAAAAAGGTTGACGGTTTGCACATTGATGACAGGATGGTGGGGGAATAAGCAGTCGTAAAATGAATATGATTGCAGATATGTAGGGTTAGATCTGAAGTCGCAGTGTACCATAATTCTGATGGACTGGAAGGAAGAGCAGGACTGGAGGTGATGCTGGAGATGGAGCTCTGGATGTTGGGCCAAACCAAACGATACCAAAGAGGAGAACTGTACTCATATGCATGCCATGTACATTGGACAATGAGCAGGTGATGGATACCACAATGGACTAAAACCAATTACGTTTGGAAATCAATTTAGATAAATTGTCAGCCTAAGTTAGATCATAATGGAAGGAACCCGCCATTGCAAACTAGTACCAGATACTAGTATCTAGATACTACTAGTATCTAGATACTACTAGATACTCGTATATATCAGATACTAGTATCTTTTTATATATTTTGTTTGTCTGGTTGATTTGTTTGTGAAATAAATGTTAGCTCTTTCACGAGCCTCGATTCAGTATACAAAAAAGAAAGAAAAAAAAGAGAGTAGTACAAGGGGTTTAAGGAGACTGGAAGTTGTCAGAAACAGAAAAGTACAGGTTGACCAAGCACAAGTGCAACAGACGTCAAATGAGTGTGTGAATCATTTCAAAGTCCCAGAAAATCAATCCGACACGCATTCAGAGAAATGGGACTACCAACCACCCCTGTATACAGGATTTTACATAAAAGTCTGAAGTGACCTATGATGTCATAAATTTAACATATCAATACAAATTCCAAAAATTTTATCATTTGCATGCAATTTCAGATTTTTAGGATAAGGCATTGGATTAAAACATTTATGGCTGGTGTACCACTTCACCGATGATGTCACCATTATCATGCTTTTGTTCCCCATTGGGAGTACTTGATAATGTGCCAAGTTTCAAATGTTTCCATTCAGCGGTTGCTGAGAATTTTTAAAAATTATTTGGGTTTAATCCAATCTGGCTGCCATACCACGTGACCTATGACGTCACAATTATCGTAAATACATTCCGCATGGATGGGTGTGTCACTCCTATCCTGAAAGTTTTGTCTTCATCAGACACGAGGTTTAGCCTGTACGGGCAGACGGACAACACGAAAACATAATGCCTCCGATCACCTTCGGGGGCGGAGGCATAAAAAAATTCAGTAAGTTTCCTGTTTGGAATGATTTTCAATTTTGTTTGACTGCCAGGCAGGCAACAGGGAGAAAAAACATCTCACTCCTCTCCTCTCCTCTCCTCTCCTCTCTGCCCGTATGTGATCGGGACGATTTGAGAGCCAGAGTACTGCTAAACTACAGGTTTGTTTACTGATTCGTGTTCAAAATATAGTATTCAAATTAAACTGGAAGGGCTCTCGGTAGAGCGCAAACCTCAGCCAAGCTGAACAGCTTACATTTTGTATACCACTGCTAGGCAGGATCTGGATTCGGACCTGAACCAAAATCTAATCGGCTTGTTCTTGTCACCGAACAAACTCATCCACCAAGTTTAGTCATAACTCGTCCACAACTTTTTCAAATATGTTATTTATCGCTTTTCGCCATATCTCTCAATGGTGAAGAATCACTTAAAAATTAAATAATTATCGTATCCGAATTCATATTCAGATCTTCGCCAAAACTAAATCAATTATTCCTTATCACACACCCAATCTAGCCACCAAGTTTCTTCCAAATCCGTCCACAACTTTTTGAGATATCGTGTTATGTATCGTTTTGGCCCCATCTCCCAATGGTGAAGAATCACTTAAATTATACGAGCCGGATTCTGATCCAGATCTTCACCAAAATCTAATCATTTCATCCTTGTCAAATACACTACCTATCTGCCAAATTTCGTCCGAATCCGTCCACAACCTTTTGAGATATCTTGTTCACAAACAGACAAACAAGTAATTATGTCGTGCATAGCACGATACTTGCAAGATCCCTAAAATAAGATGTTGGCCTACGATGACCTAAAAAAAAAAATTGATAGTTGAATTCAGTGTCCAGATATGCAAATCCTCTTAAAATTTCAAGTCAATCAGATGAAAATGAGGATTTAAAAAATCTGGCCTATGTTGACCTTTTGGCCGATGTTGACCTCAAAAATAATTGGGAGTTGAATTCAGTGACCAGACATGCAAATCCTCTTCAAATTTCAAGTTCATTGGATGACAATTGAGGATTTTAGAAATATGGCCTTTGTTGACCTTTTGGCCTATGTTGACCTTTTGGCCTATGTTGACCTCAAAAATAGTTGGTGGTTGAATTCAGTGACCATATATGCAAATCCTCTTCAAATTTAAAGTCAATTGGATGAAAGTTGTGGATTTTAGAAATTTGGTTTATGTTGACCTTTTGGCCATTGTTGACCTAAAATATAATAATTGGTGGTATAATTCAGTGATCAGATATGCAAATCCTCTTCAAATTTCAAGTCAATTGGATGAAAGTTGTGGATTTTAGAAATTTGGTTTATGTTGACCTTTTGGCCATTGTTGACCTAAAATATAATAATTGGTGGTATAATTCAGTGATCAGATATGCAAATCCTCTTCAAATTTCAAGTCAATCGGATGAAAATTGTGGATTTTAGAAATTTGGCCGATGTTGACCTTTTGGCTTATGTTGACCTTTTGGCCTATGTTGACCTTTTGGCCTATGTTGACCTTTTGGCCTATGTTGACCTTTTGGCCTATGTCGACCTCAAAAATAGTTGGTGGTTGAATTCAGTGACCATATATGCAAATCCTCTTCAAATTTCAAGTCAATTGGATGACAATTGAGGATTTTAGAGATTTGTCAAAGTTGGTAACCTTTGGCCTACGTTGACCTATTGAACTTTCGGCCCCAAAAACAATAGGCTTCTTGCTTATGACCAACCCCACCATTTGCTGAGGTTTCCTGAAGTTCGGTTGAAAATTGTGACCTGTAGACAACTGACATACAGACAAACAGATAGAAAAACAGACAGAATAATGCACAAGACCAACCAATATACTTGAAAAATCTTCGATTTTCAAAAGTAACAAACAGACAGGGGTGAAAACCTAACCTCCATCCACCTTCTGTTGTCGATTAGTGTGTGCTAACAGCTGTAGGAAGCAAAGAGAAGCCGACGTTTCTGGAATTGACCCTATTTATTTCTCCGATGAAGGCGTAACACCCGAAGCGTCAGCTTCGTCTTGCTAGCATTTCTCATTCAATGTCCTCTTGATTTAATTCAAGGTCAAAGAGAACCAGTGTGTGTCACCATCAGTTCCACATCCAAGTCACTTATTATTATACAAGGCAAATGGCAGTCATATAAACACACCAAATATGTCCTCCAGCCCGAGCAGCTGACAAGTTCTCATCTTTTGGAAAATGAACAGCGGTGGAACATGCTTGACAGACATCTGTAATGCCTTCCCAAAATCAATCTCGATGTTCTGTCACCATGAGGCAGGCCTCTTGGGTGGACAAAGAGGCAAATTCCCACTTTTGTTTAACAATTATATACGTATCGAGGCTTCTGGAAAGGGAGAGTGGCAGGAAGTGATGTATAATAAATAGGCAAAATGGAGCTAAAATAAAATAGTGGGATGACAACATATTGTTATAATTTTGGGGTAGGGGGAATATCTGGATCCAGGTAGATCTGCATAGGTAGGTGCTCCGATGATCGTGATAGCTAGAACCACCTCGATGTACAATAAGTAGAGGACCTGTCTGGACCGAATGTCGGATTAAGTGTGTACCTCTGATCATACGAGGATGATCCAGTGATAAATAGTTCTCGGGGATAAGGATAAGACTCCATTGTATGTGAAACCTGTGATCTACCCTTTGTCCATTATGGCAACGCACTCTTATAGACACTTAGATAGGCCCTTAGTGCACACATTAATTAAATCCCCCCCTTACAATGACTGACGATAAAACAAACCGGAAAGACAAGCAGGCAGCAACCGCGCAGTATGCCACCATGGCGACAAACATCGAACAAGCAGGCAATAGCCATGCCAAGGAGGACTCTTGATTGGCCAGGGGGGGGGGCGAGTAGCAAGCACCACACTGATTGGCAGAGTAGGGGAAGACGTGCGATTGGTCAGAGGAAGGGCAGAGAGCTTCCCCGTGATTGGAGAGAAAAAGAAGGACTTGTGGTTGGCCACCGACCAATGGCATGGGAGGAGGGTGCAAAGCGCTCGGCCAATGAGAAGACACCAATGCGGTGAGAAGCGAGGCACTGGTTGGAGAAAAAGCGCTAGTGACGTCAGAACATCGCGAGTAAAACCGCTCGCTCGCCGGCATTTTCCCTCTCTTCTTCCCTTGGCCTTCTCGTTCCTGGTTCCTTCCTGCCCAGAGTTCTTCCCTTTGCCTCTTGCCTTCCCTTGACTGTCCCTTCGTGTTGGACCTGTTCTGCTGTGTGGACGTTCGAAGGATGGTGGAGAGACCAGCGCTGACGATCATCCTCCCCTGTGTCATGCTCCTGGTGCCTGTGTACTGTGCTGTGCAGCACGGGACGGACCGTGCAGAGTGGGGTGTTCGCGCCAACGCCCGAGCGGTTCGCGCCAACCAGAGCCGTGCCCAGACTGCATGCTTGGGTGCCGAACACCGGAGCCTGGACGATTCCTGACCGACGCTACATCTACAGACAGCTAAGACGCATCACACACGAACACAATGAAATGTTAATTTAATTTTATTAATTAATTCCTGTGTTGTGTATTTGAAGTGAGTTGTGGGGATGTCCCGATTTAGGACATTTATTTACCAGCACGTCTTTTCCTGTCCGGATATTTATTAAATGAATCCTTTCATTATTTTCCCCTGTACATTTCACGTTCGTTTCAGTTTGAGTTAATTTCCACAGGGGGAAGACATCGTCGGGGCCAGAAAGGTAAGCCGCGGTATTTCCCCCGGCCTATGTATCGAACCGCCATTGGATTGCATTAACGCCTCCAACTAAGCTCGAGTCCATCCGCGATCCCACGGTCTTAACCAAGAGGGGAATCGCGTGACAATATTAATGCAACCACAGCACAACGAAGGGCATTGTAACTGAAGGGTGGGAACATCTCAGGTGAGGGCAGAAGATTCTAGAATAAAGCCAATGTCCTGTTGCAAGTCCTAGCTGAGACTGCAAGTGCTACAGACAAGCATACATGGTGAGGATGAAGCAGACGTTGAGACTCAGCCTCATCCTGCAGGATCCCAATGAAACAGAAGATGTTAAATTCCATTTCCTCAAGGGGGACAAGATAGGAAGCAGCGGAAACTGCTCACAGCGGGATGTCATATCCATGACAATGTGGAAGAAGACTTTGTGGACCGTTATAATCTGAGGACGGCAGGGGAAGGGCTCTGGCCTTGCAAAGCATCGTCATGGATATTGTCGTGGAAAATTGTCATGGAATCTAAGGTGGTGCCCAGCTTTGGAGATCTACTTGGATTTGTGATATTCCCAAGAGAGGAAGGTGATAGTGAAAGTGAGGCCCAGAAGCTCCAGACACAAGAACCCTGACAAATGCCAACCACAGATATCATTTGGAGGATTTACCTGTTCGTTGATTGTATAAAATGTCATCTTGGTGACTGTGTCATGGCAGGAGGTAACCACATCACCGACTGAAGCATAGTGAAGGCATGACCATGCAAGCATGTAGTGCGTGCATGTCCACATAGATCGACCACTCTTACATATGAACAGAGCTATTTATTTATAGGTTATTAGTATTAAAAAAACCTTCCGCCACCTCATTGTTAAGTTTCATCAAAAACGAGGGATGCTTTTGGATGTCGGAGTATTTTAATACAAGTTAGCTAGGCCAGCCATCAAGATGCAGTTATTTAGACTTGAATAAAACATAAAAATTAATTTGTGAGTGGCATACAGAAATGATTGGGCAAAAAGACTCCTCATTTCTTTGTTTTAGGTCATACAGGATCGTGCAATCACTCCTTACACTCAGTGTAGTCCATGGAGATTTGTGACCCTTTGTATATCGGTTTACATTCCACATATGGAACATAAATACTTAAATGGAATTGGTTCGATTCCCGACAGAGCATTAGTTAGATTCTACAGGTACTAAATCTGTGCAGATGCAGCGCCTCCTTTCGGCACTACATATCTGTGCAGATACAAAGCCCCCGACAGATACAAAATCTGTGCAGATAGAGCGCCCCCTACAGGTACTAATACCTGTAGGGGGCGCTCTATCTGCACAGATTTAGTACCTGTAGGGGGCGCTCTATCTGCACAGATTTTGTATCTGTCGGGGGCTTTGTATCTGTGCAGATGCAGCGCCTCCTTTCGGCACTACATATCTGTGCAGATACAAAGCCCCCGACAGATACTAAATCTGTGCAGATAGAGCGCCCCCTACAGGTACTAAACCTGTGCAGATACAGCGCCCCCTACAGGTACTAAATCTGTGCAGGGAAAGCGCCCCCTCCAGGTACTAAATCTGTGCAGATACAGCACCCCTATAGGTACCATATCTGTGCAGAAACAGCGCCCTCTATAGGTACTACATCTGTGCAAATACAGCGCGCTCTACGGGCACTAAATGTATGCAGAACCCCCTAAAGGGCATAAATTGTGCACCCCCTAAAGGCACTACATCTGTTCAGACACAGTGCTCCCAACAACCTACAGACATCGTGCAGATACATCGCCCCCTGCTGCCCTGACATTTCACTGTGAGGAATTCACTTGAGGAAACCAACTCGCAGCATTCTCATAGTATGATTAAGGAAAACAACATTTTACTTGTGCCATATAATTATCATTTTTGTTGCACCAAACCCATTGCTTTTGCTACTTTTTACTCAATACTACTTTATTGTGCTGTGGCTTTGCATTCATACCTCAACTCAAAAGTAAGACAACTTCTGCAGAAGTATTTTGTTCCAGTTGATGATTAAACAAGTACAAAAAGTTTTAATTAAAACAAAAGTCGCGTCGATGTTACACAATGCCTAGATGCAGCTGTGCCTATAACGTCGATGTTATAGGCACAGGACATTCCTATTGATTCGATTACTTGATGTTATTTTTGTGCAAAGTGAAAATATATCTCGGCAATTTCCCGTGTGTGGCGACGAATTTTTAATATATCTCGGCATTTTCCCGTCTGTTATTTCAGGCGGTGTATGACTGACCATGCCGCGATTTTAAAAAAATATATCTCGGCAATTTCCCGTATGTGGCGACACGTGAACGAAGCTATGCTCCTCTCCACATTATTGTGACGACGTATAAATTAAATATTTCATCGTGACGATTGTCATCAAATGGACGAATTTTTAATATATCTCGGCATTTTCCCATCTCTTATTTCGGGCGGTGTATGACTGACCATGCCGCGATTTTAAAAAAAAATATCTCAATGGACTTGAAGTTAAAGGCCTTTGAGAATTCATTTCGTTCTATAAAGGGCAACTTTCATCAGATTTTCTTCCCGTTTTTTTTCAACCGAGTCTAAAACTACGTTAGCGACTGTGAAAAACGGAATGATATATCGAATTTGATTTGAAATAAAACTGTGTGAGAGAGGAAGACACCACGGGCCTACAAAACAGGCCTCAAAGCTATGCGAGTTAATAAAATGGTGGATATTTGTTTATATGAAGCCTCTCCCAAAATGGGTGGAGATATGGTTCCCAGAATGGGTGGAGCTTTGAGGTTTTGTCTTCTCTGCAAGAACAAGAAGAACAAGAAGAACAACAACAACAACAACAGCAGAGGGCACTCTATGACCAGCATCTTGCGACGCGGCTAAAAATATTTTTTACAACGATCTCTGTGCAATTAGATCTTCTTAAGTCCACGTCCTGACCAGACACAATATTTACCTCCTGATCTACAATATGTTTGTCCCACTCACCCTTAACCACATTTAGAAGACAGGTAAATGAGGGAGTTTGAGGAAGGGGTTGCCCAGTCTTTGAAAAGTCGTATGACTCACGTATAGTTGCAGGAGCCACCAGACGTTCCAGCGCAAGAAGGAGGTGTCTCTGAGCAGCATGGAGGCCTGAGTCTCAGAACACAATGCCACGGGAGGATGATGGGTAGAGTTTACGGCCTCGCTCACGTTGACGAGGTTCAATAGAGTGGAGCGTCGCAATCTCACTGACAATTTTCTTCGGCTTTCCTTTGACTTATCCTGGTGAACGTCAAAGGCTAACGAAGAGCGAACAGATGGGATGTAAGGAAGGTCGGCTGAGGGTGCAAGAGTAGAAGTCCTCAACCGCAGAAGGTACCACATTGTCCATGCTCCACGAGGTGTAAAAGGTTTGTTCCGAGTGGTGTAGTTCAGTAAGAACTTAAGAGATTTGAAGAGGAATCTTTTGTTTCCAGCTGAAGCCTCAGGGTCAGTCCTTGGGCTCGGTGGTGTTGGTTGACCATCTGCCACTTCACTCTTCGCTCGGCCACGGTCATCGCAGTGCAAGATGGTGAATGTATTGGTGATCGTTGCTGCCAGCAGCAAGCCAAAGCAAAGCAGAGTGTTCCCTCTCATTGTATCCTGATGAGAAAACAAGTGAATCAGAAAAAAACTTTTTCCAAATTAAATCCATTATCTCAATGAAGGTGTCAATTAAAGCGATACCATGCATCAAATATACATCATAATATTGCTCGATATATATATATATATATATATATACATATATATATATATATATATATATATATATATATATATATATATATATATATGTATATATATATATATATGTATATATACACATATATATATAAATACATATTTTGGGGGTGGGGGTATGTACGCATCCAGGTGCAGTTGCTGCATGTGGATGTGTATGTGCCCCTGCTGGCCCACCTTAGCTGACCGTATCGAGGTTGAAGGGCCGAAACGGGATGATGCTGAGGACCTCGACTGAGGACCCGGTCGGTGCGGCACACTTGTGACCAGGTGTGTTTTGAACTTTTATATATATATATATATATATGTATATATATATATATATATATATATATATATATATATATATATATATATATATATATATATATACACACATACATAGTCATGTCCAAAAAAAAATTGGCACCCTTGCACTTTTTTCAAATAATGCACCATTTCTTCCAGAAAATTGTTGAAATTAAAAAAATCTTTTGGTATCCGCATACATATTTCTTTGGTTTGCAGTGGAAATAAAACAAAAAAAGCTGAAAAAAATACTAAATCTTAGCTTATTCCACACAGAAACCCTAAAATGGACCGGACATTATTGGCACCTTTTAGAAGTTGTTGAAATTATTAGATTTCAAGCAGGTGATTCTCCTTCGCATTGGAATTGAACTCACCTGTGGTGAGTTGCAGGTGCCTGCAATATAAAAATCACTCATTCAACCAGTTTGAATTGAGACAATGAGTCATTCTGCTGTTTTGTGTCACTGTGTGTACCGCAATGAGTATGGAGAAAACAAAGAAAACCAGAGAATTGTCTGAGGAGGTCAGACACAAGATTGTAGCCAAGTATGGACAATCTCAAGGCTACAAGTCCATCTTCAGAGTCTTTTATTTCCTGTGTCCACCGTACGCAATGTTATCAGGAAGTTTAAGGCCCATGGAACTGTAGCCAATCTCCCTGGACGTGGCCACAAGTGAAAACTTGATCGAAGATTGCAGTGAAAGATTGTCTGAATGGTGGAGAAAGCATCTCAATCAACTGCCAAACAGATTCAAGCTGACCTTCAGACACAAGGTGCGACAGTTTCAACTCACACCATCTGTGACCAACTCAATCTTAAGGGGGTTCCATGGTAGGAGACCCAGGACAACCCCACTGCTAAGAAAGCCCGACAGGAGTTTGCCAAATAACACCTGAACAAGCCAAAATCCTTCTGGGAGAATGTCCTGTGGACATATGAGACCAAATTAGAGCTTTTTGGGAAAGCACATCATCTCTATATTTACAGAAAACAAAATGAAGCCTTCAAAGAAAAGAACACCTTCCCTACAGTCAAACATGGAGGAGGTTCAGTGATGTTTTGGGGTTGCTGTGCTGCCTCTGGCACTGGGTGCCTTGAATGTGGGCATGGCATCATGAAATCAGGAGATTACCAAGGCATTTTGGAGCACAATGTTTAACCCAGTGTCAGAAAGCTGGGTCTCCGTCAAAGGTCATGGGTCTTGCAGCAGGACAATGACCCCAAACACACTTCAAAATCACCCAGGAATGGTTCAAGACAAAATGCTGGACTGTTCTGAAATGGCCAGAAATGAGTCCAGATCTAAATCCCATTGAACACCTGAGGGGAGATCTGAGAACAGCAGTTTGGAGAAGGCACCCTTCAAATCTGGGAGAACTGGAGCAGTTTGCACAAGAAGAGTGGGACAAACTGCCAGTAGAGAGGTGTAGGAAGCTCATTCATGGCTATAGGAAGCGCTTGATTGCAGTTATTTTGTCCAAAGTCCGTGCTACCAAATATTAAGTCAAGGGTGTTAATAATTTTGACAATGCCATTTCTTTTTATTTTATGATTTAAAAGGATATATTAAGTTATGAATCAAAAATAAAGGTTCTGTAACATTAACAGTGAAATAAAGAATTGTGGAGACCAAATACTTTTGTCAATTTAAACTTATTTTTAGATAATATTGTGAGTTATTTGAAAAAAGTGCACGGGTGCCAATATTTTTGGCCACGACTGTATATACAGGGTGTTTCAAAAAGATTGATACAACTTTGACGTCCTGTCATTTCTTTGTTTTTTGACCGATACCGTTTTCCTTTTCAGGGTTTGGTGGTGTTATCGTGGGATTTGTTTCTTGGGATTTCTAGCTCTGCAGTTCAACTATGCCATTGACAGTGGAGCAGAATACAAAAGTGGTGGCTCTGTGGTATGAGACTACATCAAAAAGACAAATCAATATGGAGACACCTGCTAGAGGTTCTCATTTTCTGGTGGCCAGAACCACCTGAGATCACTGAGAGGTACATGAAAGGGCCGAATGTCACATGCTTCTGCGCCTTCAATGCCAGATAGGGAATGCTAGGGCCTTACTGTTTTGAGAATGACAACAGCAGGACGGCGACGATCAACAGTGAGAGCTACCGGGCCATGCTCCAGAAGTTCCAAAATGATCTAGCCCAAAAGGTCACCCCAAACCAGCTCAGCATGACCTGGTTTATGCAGGATGGTGCACCTCGCATACAGCTCGTGACACCACTTTCCTACAGCAGCTCTTCAGAAACTGCCTCGTTGCCCAGGGTATCGCTCTGTCTACGTCAACCGCCCTGCCACGCAGCATGATCTGAAGCAGGAGATGTCCGACGACTTCCATGCAGTGCCACATTAAACCGACAGGAAAGTTGAACAGACTTTGGAGTCAGGATCAATACCTGCCTGAACCACGGAGGGGCACACATCGAGAACGTCAATTACAAGGAATTTGCGTCAATGCCAATTTCAGACCTTGGGCTCTCGCAAACTCTAGCAGTGACTTTCTGCAATAGCAATCAGTGATAAAAACTAGCATGTCATAAGCTTTCAAGAAATGCTTGGTTCACGTTCCTGAGGTTTCTGTTTGTTTGAAAATAAACGTTTAAAGTTGTATCACTCTTTTTGAAACAGTGTGTGTGTGTGTGTGTGTGTGTGTGTGTGTGTGTGTGTGTGTGTGTGTGTGTACACGGTATATATATACACAGTCACGTGAAAAAGTAAGTACACCCCAAGTAAAGTTTTGAATTTTTCAACATATTTCAACATACAGCTATTTGATCTTTATTTCATCAATATTGATAGATAAAGGTGATATTGCGACACGCGGTACTACGCGCATGACTTGCTACCAAGGAGGAAGCGGACAACGCGGTGAGTTTATAGTTCTTTATTCCAAAGAGGTCACTGTAGCACTGGCGCGCTCCGGGCTGTGCGCCCGGTGTATATCCTGAGGCCACGCCTACCCCTCGGGCGTGGCCGCCGCCCACTTGGTGCGCGGAATGATGTCACCACGCCAGTCGGCTTTCGTGTCCGCCACACGCGCCCCCCCAGAATTCCCGCGCACCTGGAGGGCCAGTTTGCGGGGCAAACGGATGACCCGGCCGAAGCGCCCTCTGGCGACCGGCGGCGTCCGGGGTGCAGCGATGCCAGGTGGGATGCCCCCGGCTGTACCCGGGATGGGTGCCGGACCGGGGGGCGGTGTGCCTGTGGGGCTGGGGGTCCGCCCGCAGGGGGGCTGCCCCGACGCGGGGGCCGAGCCACCGGCGGTGGGTGGTCCACGTCGAGGTGGGCCGGCTTGAAGCGGTCTATGGAGACCCGGTCAGGAGTGCCGCCGATGTCCAGGGTGAAATGTTTCACCCCGGTCTCCAGCACGCGGAAAGGCCCGTCGTACGGGGGCCGCAGTGGTGTCCGGTGGGCGTCGTGCCGGACGAAGACGTACTCCGCGGTGCGAAGCTCCGGGGCGACGTGTGTAGGAGGGTGCCCGTGGTGTGCCGTCGGCACCGGGGCGAACCTCCGTGCGGTCTCCTGCAGCGCAGAACGCTCCTGCGCCGCGGACTAAGGTGCCGTGGGGTCGGGGAGGAACTCGCCCGGCACCCGCAGCGGTTGTCCAAAGACCAACTCCGGCGCGGATGCGCGCAGGTCCTCCTTGGGCGCCGTCCGGAGGCCCAGCAGGACCCAGGGGAGCCTGTCGACCCAGCCGCCATCGCGGAGGGTGGCCCGGAGCGTGGCCTTCAATGAGCGGTGGAATCGCTCGCACAGGCCGTTGGCCTGGTAGGCCGTGGTTCGGTGCAACTGGACCCCGAGCCCCCGTGCGACCGCGGCCCAGAGCTCCGAGGTGAACTGGGGGCCGCGGTCGGACGAGATGTCCGAGGGGGCGCCAAACCGGGCGACCCAGGTGGCGATGAACGCCTGCGTGACGTCTGCCGCCGTCGTCGCCGCCAAAGGCACGGCCTCCGGCCACCGGGTGGTGCAGTCCACCATGGTAAGGACATGGGTGAAACCCCGCGAGGGGGGCAGAGGTCCCACTAGGTCCACGTGCACGTGGTCGAACCGACGTTCCGGCACCGTAAACGGGGCCAAGGGGGCCTGGGTGTGCCGGTGCACCTTCGCGCGCTGGCACGCGAGGCACGTCCTGGCCCAGCCGCGGACGGCCTTCCGGAGGCCATGCCAGACAAACTTGTCGGCGACCAAACGCTGGGAGGCCCTTGTGCCCGGGTGGGACAGGCCGTGGATGGCGTCAAAAACCTGGCGCTGCCAGCCTGCGGGCACGATGGGGCGAGGCCGCCCGAGGGAGACGTCGCAAACGAGGACCGTGCCCGTGCCGTCGAAGGGCACCTTGGTGACATGGAGGCCCGTGACGGCGGTCCGCAGGGCCTGGACCCCGGGGTCGGCGGCCTGGTCCGCTGCCATCCGGGCATAGTCGATGCCAAGGTGGACTGCGTGGGCGACGGCCCGGGAAAGGCAATCGGCCACCGGGTTGTCCTTTCCCGCGACGTGCCGGATGACCGTCGTGTACTCGCACACGGCCACGAGGTGACGCTGTTGCCGGGCCGACCACGGCTCGGCGACCTTGCCCATCGCGAAAACCAGCGGCTTGTGGTCGACGAAGGCCGTGAACGCACGACCCTCGAGCAGATGGCGGAAGTGCCTGACCGCCAGGTGAAGCCCAAGCAACTCGCGGTCGAAGGTGCTGTAACGGCGTTCGGGTGGGCGAAGCTGCCGGCTGAAGAACGCCAGCGGTTGCCAAGCTCCATGCACCCATTGCTCGTACACCGCGCCCACCACGTAGTCCGAGGCGTCGGAAGTGAGGGCGATCGGTGCATCGAGCGCCGGGTGCGCGAGCATGGTGGCGTTGGCCAAGGCGAGCTTCGCGCCCGAGAACGCCGTCCCATCTGCTCGGCCCAGGTAACGTCATCTTTGCCCGGCTTCCCTCGAAGGGCCTCGTGTAAGGGGCGCAGGAGCTGGGCGATGCGGGGCAGGAACCGATGGTAAAAGTTTACCATGCCCAGGAACTCCTGGAGCCCCTTGATCGTGCGGGGGCGCGGAAACCCCTTCACCGCCTCCACCTTGGCCGGTAGGGGGACGGCCCCGTGCCTGGTGACGCGGTGCCCCAAAAAGTCGATTTCAGCAACACCGAACCGGCACCTGGCAGGGTTCACGATCAGGCCGTGCTGGGCCAGACGTTCGAAGAGCGTGCGGAGGTGACGAAGGTGCTCTTCGCGGGATGCACTGGCGACGAGGATGTCGTCCAGGTAGACGTACAAAAAATCCAAGCCGCGCAAGACGCTGTCCATGAGGCGCTGGAACGCCTGAGCCGCATTTTTCAAACTGAAGGGCATCCAAAGAAATTCGAAAAGCCCGAATGGCGTGATGATAGCCGTCTTCGGGATGTCCACCGGCCTGACAGGGACCTAATGGTAGCTGCGCACGAGGTCCACCTTTGAAAAGAAGGACATATTCGCCAAGCGGGCGGAAAAGTCCTGAATGTGGGGGACGGGGTAGCGGTCGGGGGTGGTGGCGTCGTTTAGGCGCCGGTAGTCCCCGCAAGGTCGCCATCCCCCACCGGGCTTGGGCACGATGTGGAGCGGGGACGCCCACGCGCTCTCGGAGCGCCGCACGATGCCGAGCCGCTCCAGCGTAGCGAACTTCGCTTTCGCAAGCTTCGTCGGCTCGAGGTGGCGTGCCCGGGCGTAGACCGGTGGCCCGGCAGTGGGGATGTGGTGTTCCACCCCGTGCTTGACGGTCCCCGCTGAGAAGGTCGGCCGCGTGAGGGCCGGAAAACCTGCGAGGAGGCGGGCGAATTCGTCCACTGCCGGAAGCGTACAGATGAACCTGGCCGGAAAGGAACCGCTCAGCAAGCCGCTCGATGACCCGCTCTGTGAGCTGCTCAATGAGCCGGGCAGCGCACACGCGAGCGAGCTGAACGTCTCAGCCTGGACAAGCCTTCTGCGCTTTACATCGACCAGTAAGCCATTAGCACATAAGAAGTCCGCGCCGAGCAGTGCCATGGGCACGTCGGCCAAAACGAACGACCAACGGAAAACCTGACCTCCGAACCGCAGGGAGAGACAGCATTTTCCGTACGTGCGTATAGACGTACCATTGGCCGCAAGCAGCGCGGGGCCCCGGCCCACGGTGTGCTTGTCGGACGTACCGGCAGGAACGACACTCACCTGCGCTCCCGTATCGCACAGGTAACGGCGCCCGGACAAGGTGTCCGTTATGTACAGCAGGCTGTTGGAATTGCCAATGCTCACCGTTGCCACCGAGCGCCGGCTCGCCCGTTTCCCGACCTGCCGAATGAGCACGGCGGGCGACTGCCGAGCCTCGTGGCCGAACTTGGTGTGGAAGAAACACCAGGCGGGCAGCTGCGGCGTCAGAGGCCACGGTTTTCTTCGCGGCGGCGGCGGTGGTGGTGGTGGTGGTGGGCGGGGCGTGACGGCGGACACAAGGTGCGGTGCATCGGGGAAAGCTTCGGGAGCCTCGGGAGCAGCAACCGCGCCAAGACTCGCCTGCGTGTCCAAAACCACGTAGTATTTGTCGGCCTCAGCAGCGAGCGCACGGGGTTCCGTTAACGCGGAACCAGCCAAAGCGAGGCTGACTTGTGCTGGCAGCTGGCATCAAAACAACGCCCGGAATAGAGCGTTCGGGGTTTCGTCGCCCATGAGCGCCAGCATATGGTCCATACGGACCGACGGTCGCGTGTCCCCGATCTCGGGGAGGTCCAAGAGGCGATCGGCCCGTGCGTCCACCGTAAGGCCGAACGTGGCGAGGAGGAGACGCTTGACCGCCTCGTACTTGCCATCGGCAGGTGGATTCCTTAGGACCGATACGACGCGGGTGGCCGTGCTGGGCCCGAGGGCGGAGACCACGTGGCAGTACATGGTCTCGTCCACCGTGATGCCTCGAAGTCAGAACTGGGCTTCCGCCTGCAGGAACCAAACTTCGGCTTGTGATTCCCAGAATTCGGGGAGCTTGATGGAGACCGCGTTGGTAGCCATTGTTGCGGCGGTTTCGGGGAGTCAGCGACGGCTGACTCAAATGTCGGAGGTCACCAATGCGGCATGCGGTACTACGCGCGTGACTTGCTACCAAGGAGGAAGCGGACAACGCGGTGAGTTTATAGTTCTTTATTCCAAAGAGGTCACTGTAGCACTGGCGCGCTCCGGGCTGCGCGCCCGGTGTATATCCTGAGGCCACGCCTACCCCTCGGGCGTGGCCGCCGCCCACTTGGTGCGCGGAATGATGTCACCACGCCAGTGGGCTTTCGTGTCCGCCACAATATAATGTAACAAATATCATGAAACATTTACATTTTGTAGTCCATTGTATAATTTAAATAAACATAAATGCAAATTTCGCATGTGGAAAAAGTAAGTACACCCTATGTAAAGTTTTGAATTTTTCAACATATTTCAATATACAGCTATTTGATCTTCATTTCATCAATATTGATAGATAAAGGTGATATAATATAACAAATATCATGAAACATTTACATTTTGTAGTCCATTGTATAATTTAAATAAACATAAATGCAAATTTCGCATGTGGAAAAAGTAAGTACACCCTTGGCTCTAAAAGGTGGTGTTGCCTCCTTTGGCAGAAACAACCTCAAGTCGGCGTTTCTTATAACTGTCTATCAGTCTCTGACATCGACTGGGAGAAATTTTTGCCCACTCCTCCATGCAGAATTCTTTCAGTTGTGCGATGTTTGAGGGGTTTCTTGCATGCACAGCTCGTTTCAAACCCCCCACAACATCTCGATGGGATTTAGATCCGGGCTTTGACTTGGCCATTCCAGAACCCACCATTTCTTTCTTTTCAGCCATTCCTTGATGGATTTACTGGTATGTTGAGGGTCATTGTCATGTTGCAAGGTCCACCTGAAGATCAAATAGCTGTATGTTGAAATATGTTGAAAAAGTCAAAACTCTACGTGGGGTGTACTTACTTTTTCATGTGACTGTATAATAGAAGATAGAAGATAGATATATGGATAGAAGAAGAAATATATATATATATATATATATATATATATATATATATATATATATATTAAACAAAATGTCAGAGCCAACGTTTGATCGAAATAGTGTGTGTGTGTGGTTTCAGCAGAAAAAGCAAAATCCTATTTTGGGGGGTCAAACTTGGACCCACTGTGACCCCCGGTAAACCCCCTTAAACCCCGATCCTTTTTAATGTCGTGAACAAACTTTAGTCACAACACAACAAATATAATTTGTGCCAAATTTGGTCGCAATCCCATCAGCAGTTTCGGAGAAGAGGTTTTAAGTGTTTGCGAAGGCCTGACGGACGGATGACGCGCCATCGCATAAGCTCCCCCGAACTTCGTTCCAGGTGAGCTAAAAATATAAAAGCACACCTGACAACTAGGCCAAGGCTTCAGAACTTGGCTCGCTCATAAGACTGCACTGTCGAATAAACTGTTCCAACGCATCATATTTGACGACTTTTATACTTGTGTATGTGTGTATATATATATATATATATATATATATATATATATATATATATATATATATATATATATATATATATATATATATATATATATATATATATATATATATATATATATATATATATATAGTCCCTGGTGTTGGGCTAGCGGCTAGGGTGCGGCTTGGGATCGTTGGATCCTGGGTTCGAATCCCGGTCAATCGCTGAATTAACGCCAGGGGGGTTGACTCAGCCTGTCATCCTTCCGAGGTCGGCAAATTGAGTACCAGTTCACTGGTAATTCCCTGCTTGTCGTTAAAGGCGGCAAAAAGGGTTGGCGTCAGGAAGGGCATCCGGCCGTAAGACATTGCTTCAAAAAGGGGACCGAAAAACAACAACAACCACAGTTCCCGAAAAAGGCCAACCCCCGCTTGCGGGGAAAAATGGCCTCTAAAGGTGTTTTTTTGTTTTGTTTTTTTAATATATATATATATTTATTTATTTATATATATATTTATATACATATATATATATATATATATATATATATATGTATATATATATATATGTATATATATATATATATATATACTGTATATATATATATATATTTATTTATATATATATTTATATATTTATATATATATTTATATATTTATATATATATTTATATATATTTTTTATATATATATACTTATTTATATACAGACTTGGCATTTAATATGGAATAGTTTTTTTATTCTTGACTTGGGTTTACTTTCTGAACTCAGTATATCAATCTGGTGAGTTTATTTTACGCTTCGGTGATTTCTTTGTCAAAAAAACCATGTCACTGATTGTATTTCGCAGCAAGAAGTCAATAACAGGATAATATCACAGGTGGCGTGACAAAATGTAAGGACAGGTACATTTGACGATTGGCTTCACAATCGGGTATATAAGGGTTGTTGGTTCTGTATTAGTGGAAAACAACTGCTGCACGTCTACAAAAGTTATTGCCGCTTCCTCTGGAGATGGTCCGTCAACTTGACAATGCTGTTTGAAGTGGAGTGGTGGCTTTACGAAATTCCGGCATGAAACAGCGTGCTATTGCTTGGCAGTATGGCATCACTCAAGGTCAGGTGTCAAAGATCCTGAAACGAAATGCTCAGAGGGGTGTCCCTACTCCAATACCGAGGCCAGGACGTCCCCGCAGAATCACAAGGAGAGATGATCGCCAGCTGCACCGGTTAGTCTGCAATGGCCGGACCAAGTCAGCTAATCGGCTTAGGACTGAGTGGCAGCAACTGACAAATGTGCCTGTATCCAGAAGGCTAGTCAACCAACGACTGGTTCAAGCAGGCTATCGTGCGAGGCGTCCCCTGAGAAAGCCACGCCTGACCAGACAACACAGCCAGCGCCGATTGCAATGGGCCAGAGAGAACCGTCAATGGCAGCCAGGACACTGGAATCACGTGACCTTCAGTGAAGAGTCTAGATTTCTGGTCTATCATCAAGATGGCCACGTCCGAGTATGCAGACAAGTGCATGAAGCCTACGACGAAGATTGTATAGTGCCAAGAGTCCAAGCTGGAGGTGGTGGGGTGACTGTTTGGGCTGCTTTTCATGCAGGGGGCAAAACTGACATAGTTGTTCTGAATGGAAACCTGAACCAGTTCAAGTACAGGGCCATTCTGGAAGAAACATTGCTTCCATTTGCTCGTGCAGCCCTTTCGAGGAAACTTTGTCTTCCAAGATGACAATGCACGGCCTCATCATGCTCGCCTGATCCAACACTTTCTTGTTGACCGTGGTGTCGAGCATATGGAGTGGCCTGCCATGTCCCCGGATATGAATCCGATGGAGAACTTGTGGGCAGAATTAACTCGTCAAATCGACAACTTGGTCCAGCAGCCCACCACTGTGCGTGAATTGCAGCAGGCTATTGTCACTGCATGGCAAGCGATTCCTGTCCAAACCTTGGCAAATCTCGTGAACAGCATGCCTCGCCGTGTACGTGCTCTCCTGAATGCTCGTGGGGGTTACATGAAGTACTGAACTGTAATTTTACTGTCCATAATCCCAGTCATGATTTAACTTTTGTTTTTGTTAAAAAAAAATTTGGCTCATGTGTAAAATAAAGAGATACTTCTGGAAAACGTACAGAAGTTTAACACAGTACTGTCCGTGAATTGAGTTCGATATCAGTTTACATCACTTTCAAGGATCAATTTATTTGCTTCGAAATGTCAAATGTGGTTTTTGTTTCTTTTAAAGGTCACATTAACAAAATCTAGAATAATTTCAACATAATTCCAATGAACTTTTGGTTCTAAGTCATCTTGAAAAGTAAGTTCACCCCCACAAAAAAAATATTCCATATTAAATGCCAAGTCTGTATATCTATCTATATAAAGCAGTAAAGTATGTTTGTTTGTTTGTTTGTCCTCTTATAACTCGAGAACTACTCATCACAGAGCAAAACCAAAGGCATATTCGGAATCAGTACGTCTCAGAGCAACTACAGCACACCTTAAAATTAAAAAAACATCGCGTTTTAAAATTATGACGTCATCAGCGTATTTCGGAACGTTAATTTTTCAACTTCATATTCGGAATCAGTACGTCCCAGAGAAACTACAGCATACCTTAAATGTTTTTAAAACCTTCGGGTTTTAAAATTATGACGTCATCAGCGTGTTTCGTAACGTTAATTTTTCAACTTTGACGACAATGACTTCCGACTTCCGGGTTCGGAATGCGGGACCAATGCCATTTGACAGGGAATAAAAAATAAATGCGACATTCAATTGACGACAATGACTTCCGACTTGACTCCCACCTCCCCTCCCCCCTCCCCTCCCCCCTCCACCCTACCCCCTCCCCTCCCCCCTCCACCCTACCCCTCCCCTTCTCCCCTCCCCCTTCCCCCCTCCCACCTCCCTCCCCTTCCCCCCTCCCCCTCCCCCTCCCCTCTCCACCCTTTCCCCTCCCCCTCCCATCCCTCCCCTCCCCCCCTCCGCCCTTGCCCCTCCCCATCCCCCCTCTTCTCCCCTCTCCTCCTCCCCCTCCCCTCCCCCCTCTTCTCCCCTCCCCCCCTCTTCTCGCCTCCCCCCCTCTTCTCCCCTCCCCACCCTCTCCTCCCCTCCCGTTCCCCTCCCCTCCCCTTCCCCCTCCCCCCACCCCTCCCCTACCCCCTACACCCTCCCCCTCCCCCCACCCCTCCCCCTCTCCCTTCCCCCTCCACTCCCCCCTCCCCAGCCCCCCCTCTTCTCCCCTCTCCTCCTCCTGCTCCCCCTCTTCTCCCCTCCCCCATCTTCTCCCTTCCCCACCCTCTCCTCCCCTCCCCCCCCCCCCGTTCCCCTCTCCTCCCCTGCCTCCTCCCCTCCCTTCCCCCGCCCGGCAATGCCAGGTACTTCTGCGAGGTGTTTTGTCATTGCCTTCCCAGCATGTTTACTCCAATGCAGTATTTTCTCTTCTGTTTGATTATGTTTATAACATATCCTGATGCTGTGTGGACTGTTCTTCCCCGCTGACCGACCTCTAGTAGCTTGTAACTGTTGCTGCGTTTGAGTCTGGAGGGTAAAAACTGAAATATATCTATCCGGGTTCTTCCCGACATCTTTGGTCTTTGTTCCTTTCACACTTCTTTCAACTTTTTCACCTTTCTCTTTAATCATTCTAATTCTTGCTTTTTCTTTTATTTTAAAAAATCTTTTATTATATATTTCTCTTTTTATCTAGCTGTCTAGGGAGAAGTGAGTTATTGCAGAACTTTTTCTGTAAGGCTCACTTGGCTGTGCCTGGATGAGTTTGAGGGTCATGGAGTAGCGGCTGAAACCTGAATCCTAGGTTCGTCGTGAGGTTCGTCGTGAGGTTCGTCGTGAGGTGAGGTTCGTCGTGAGGTTCGTCGTGATGTATCCATTTTTGGGGGAGGGGAGGGGGGGAGGGGAGGGGGGAGGGGGAGGGGGAGGGGGGGGGGGAGGGGATATTAAATGCCATGTCTGTATATATATATATATATATATATATATATAAGTTCAAAACACACCTGGTCACAAGTGTGCCGCACTGACCGGTTCCTCAGTCGAGGTCCTCAGCATCATCCCGTTTCGGCCCTTCAACCTCGATACGGTCAGCTAAGGTGGGCCAGAAGGGGCACGTACACATCCACATGCAGCAACTGCATCT